>NC_141597.1:47732765-48032765 GCF_047967505.1 Dipteris shenzhenensis
CCTCTCGCCTCCCCTTACCCCGTTGCCCCCTACCCTGCCTCCCCCCCTCCCGCCTCCCCCTAATTCGTTGCCCCCGCTCCCCTCTTGCCTCCCCCTACCCCCACTCCTTACTCGGTCTCCCTCCCTCTCGCCTCCCCCTACCCTGCTCCCTACCTCGCCGCCCCCTACCCCGCCTCCCCCCCTCCCTACCCTCGCCTCCCCCCCTACCCTAGCGACCGTGGCTGCCAGGACCCCCCCCCGCCTCCGCTCCCCCCTCTTGCATCCCTCTACCCCACTCCCTACCCCGCCTCTCCCCCTCCGCCTCCCCCTACCTCTGCTCCCTACCCCCGTTGCCCCCTACCTCGCCTCCCCCCTCCCTACCCCCGCGTTCCCCTCTTGCCTCCCCCTACCCCGCCGCCCCCTACCCCACCTCCCCCCTCCCGCTTCCCCCTACCCTGCCGCCCCTGCTCCCCTCCTGCCTCCCCCTACCCCCGCTCCCTACCTGGCCTCCCCCCTCCCGCCTCCCCTACCCTCACTCTCTACCCCGCTACCCCCTACCCCACCTCCCCCCCTCCCTACCTCCGCTCCCCCCTCTCGCCTCCCCCTACCCTGCCACCCCTACCCCTGCTCCTCCCTCCTGCCTCCCTACCCCGCCGCCCCCCTACCCCGCCTCCCCCCCTCCCTACCCCTGCTCCCCCCTCCCTACCTCCGCTCCCCCCTCCCTCTCATGCCACTCTCTCCCTGCTCCCTCCCTCCCTCCCTCTTCCTCCCTCCCTCCCCTCTTCCGTCGCTCCTCCCTCCCTCCTTTCCTCCCTCTCTCTCCCCCCTCCACTTCCCTCTTCCTCCTCCCTCTCTCTCCCCCCTCCACTTCCCTCTTCCTCCTGGAGGCCGCGGCCTCCAAGGTTTCTCTCCTTCTCTCTAAACTTTCTCTCTCTCTCTCTCTCTAGTTCCTCTCTCTCTTTCTTTCTTTCTCTCTCTTCAAATTTTATAAAAAAATCTAGATAAAGAATTAATCAAAAAAATTTACAAGTACCCGGAAAAAATTTGTAAGTTTGCTCTTTCTTGCTTTCTTGCTCTTCTTGCTCGTCCTTGCTTTCTTGCTTCAATGAAGGAAATGAGGGGAGAATGAATGAAGAAGGAAGACTATATATAAGGAAAACTAGGTTTTCCTCCTCTCCTATTGGCTTTCCATTCCTCCCCTCTCTCCTATTGGCTTTTCATTCCTCCCCTCTCCCATTGGCTCCCATTACTCCCCCTCTCCCATTGGACCCCCATCCCTCATCCCAATCTTCCATTGGCACTCTCCCCATCCATTTCTTCTTCCTCCCCCATTGCCACCACTCCCATCCCACATTTCCACCACATCCCATACTCCTCTCATTCCCAAAATCCCATATTTCCCCATCTCACCCTCCTCTTTTTCATCCCCTATTAACTCCCCTCACTCATTTCACTCCCTTATTATCCTACTTCCCTATTACCTCCCCCTCTCCCATTCCATTCCTCCCTCCCCACTCGCACTTGCCATTTGCAAACTATTAATATATTATTATACTATTTTTTATACTTATTATCATACACCCCTATTACCTCCCCTCTCCCATTCCACTCCTCCCTCCTCACTCCCACTTCCACTTCACATTACTCACTTGCTATACACATTTGCAAACTATTAATATATTATTATACGATTTTTTATACTATTTGCAAACTTACATGTGGGCAAAATCACAGGTGTCAAAGCGATCCTATCGTGGTCATACAACAATTGTGCTTTTATTCAAGTGCATATTTATCCTCATCAACAAGCTTATTTCAGGTTTTATTTTGACACAATACTCAAGGTATGAAGTGCATAATTTGTGCACTAGGTGTTTACTTTGTTGTATCAAAATTGTTTGCCACACACACACACATATACACATACCGAGAATTTGCTAATATTATTGCATCTACATTTCTCCGATGGGCATAAAACTTTGTACACGCCTCAACCTAGGTTGTATTGACGTGCATACAAAGTGGTGCACCCATCCCATAAGTACTTATTCGGATAACACACCTGCAAACGTATTTTATGACGATTGTGCATAACACTAGGAACAAAATGGTGTATAATGTGCGATCGACTATGCAAAGCATATCCAATGGACATAAGACTTTGCACGTTCCTCAACCTAGGCAGTATTGACTTGTGTGCAAAGTGGCATCCCCATCCGATAAGTACTTGTTTGAAAAATACACCTAGGATCGTGTGTTTTGACGGTTCTACATGACACCAAGGCAAAAACGGTATTTAATACTCAATCTACCATGCAAAGCATATCCGATGGGTACAATACTTTGCACGTGCCTCAAAAGCGGTGGTATGGTGTTCCATGCAAAGTGGAACACCCATTCAATAAGTACTTGGTATGATAATACACCTAAGAGTGTGTTCTTTGATGGATGTGCATAACACTAGGGAGAAAACGGTGTATAATGTGTGATCCCCCATGCAAAGCATAACCGATAGACACAATACTGTGCATGCACATCAACCTAGTTGAAATTGACTTTCTTGCAAAGTGGCTTCCCCATCCAACAAGTACTTTTTAGAATATCACACCTAGGACCATGTTTTTTATTGGTTATCCATGACACTAAGGCAAAAACGTTGTTTTATGCTTGATCGACAATGCAACACATATCCGATCGTCATAATACTTTGCACACATCTCAACTTAGGTATTGTTGACTTACATGCAAAGTGGCATGCCCATCCCATAAGTACTTAGTCGAATAACACATCTAGGACTGCATTTTTTGATGGTTGTGCATGATACTAAGGACAAAACGGTGTTTAATGCTTGATCGACAATGCAAAGCATATCCGATGGGCACAATACTTTGCATGAGCCTCAACAATTGTGGTACTTCATTGCATGCAAAGTGGTACACCCATCCGATAAGCAGTTGGTTGGATAACACATCTAAAATTGTATTTTTTAATTATTGTGCATGACATTGAGGCACAAAAGGAGTTTAATGCATGATATACCATGCAAAGTACATCCGATGGGCACAATACTTTGCACCCACCTCAACCTAGGTGTTATTGAGTTGCATGAAAAGTGGTGTGTCGGTTAGATAAGTACTTGATCCGATAACACACCTAGGACCGTGTTTTTTTACAAATGTGCTTGACACTAAGGCAAAAACGATATTTAATGCTCAATCAACCATGCAATGCATATCCGATCAGCATAATACTTTACTTGCACACCTCAACATAGGTGGTATTGACTTGTTTGAAAAAAGTCACACCCATCAGATAAGTACTTGGTTGGATAACACACCTAAGGGCATCTTTTTTTAACGGATGTGCATATCACTAGGGGAAAAACGGTGTATAATGCATGATCGACCATGCAAATCATATCCAATGGTCACAATACTTTTCATGCACCTCAACCTAGTTTAACTTGACTTGGGTGCAAACTGGAGCCCCCACCCAATAAGTTCTTGTTTGAATAACACACCTAGGACCGTGTTTTTTTATGGTTGTGCATTACACTAAGACAAAAACAGTGTTTTATGCTTGATCGACAACACAAAGCATATCTGACAGGCATAACACTTTGCACACACCTTAAACAAGGTGAAATTGACTTACATGCAAAGTGGAGTGCCCATCCCATAAGTACTTGATTGAATAACATACCTAGCAACGTGTTCTTTTACGGATGTGCATGACACTAGAGCAAAAATGGCATTTAATGCTTGATCGACCATGCAAAGGATATCTGATGGGCACAATACTTTTCCTACACCTCAACCTAGGTGGTATTAAAATGTTCTCAAAGAGGCATACCCCTCTGATAACTACTTGGTCAGATAACATACCCAAGGGCGTGTTTTTTTGCGGATGTGCATATCACTACGGTAAAAACGGTGGATAATGCGTGATCGACCATGCAAAGCATATCCGATAGTCACAATACTATGCACGCACCTCAACCTAGTTGAAACAGACTTGCGTGCAAAGTGGAGCGCCCATCCCATAAGTACTTGATCGAATAACATACCTAGCAGCGTGTTTTTTTACAGATGTGCATGACACTAAGGCAAAAATGGTGTTTTATGCTTGATCGACAATGTAAAGCATATCCGATGGGCATAATACTTTTCACACACCTTAAACTAGGTAAAATTGACTTACATGGAAAGTGGAGCACCCATCCCATAAGTACTTGATCGAATAACATACCTAGCAGCATGTCTTTTTACAGATTTGCATGACACTAAGGCAAAAATGGTATTTAATGCTCGATCGACCATGCAAAGGATATCTGATGGGCACAATACTTTTCCTACGCATCACCCTAGGTGGTATTGAAATGTTCTCAAAAAGCCACACCCATCCGATAAGTACTTGGTCAGATAACATACCTAAGGGCGTGTTTTTTTACGGTGCAAAGTATTGTCACCATCGGATATGCTTTGTATGGTCGATCATGCATTATTTCAACTGGGAAAACAGCCAGAGCACTAGTACACTCCACCATCATTGTGCACAAACTGCTACCCCCCTGCCCCCGTTCAGAAGAAAGCTCAAAAACTCCCCTGAAGGGTAGTCAATGTCACCAACTAAACTCAGACTATCAGATTGAATATGGTATCCTATCCATGAGACTGCAATCAAAGAGAAGCTAATACGAAAGCCGCAAATTGATTATCCTCAAGTATGGGCAATCAGAGGATGGATCATGGGACCATATCTTTGGTTAAGATTTTGCCCATTAATAGTTACATGAAGATTCTTCCATCACGAATCAAGAACTTGTGGTATGCCGTTTTTCTTGCTTGTTCTCTCCTGGTGTTCCAGATTGGACAAAGCTTATTTTTCATAGGCTGAGAGAATGCTTCCTTTGAAGCAGGATACTTGGAAAGATGGATACTTGATACTTCCCAGATTTTGATGGGAAGTCTGTGATGAATTTCAACCCAAGACTTTGAATTAAAACCCACCTCAACCAAATTGAAACAGTCTTGCATGCAAAGTGGAGCCCCCATCTGATAAGTACTTGTTTGAATAACACACCTAGGACCGTGTTTTTTTAGGGTTGTGCATGACACTAAGGCAAAAACGGTGTTTTATGCTTGATTGACAATGCAAAGCATATCCGATGGGCACAATACTTTGCACACACCTTTAACTAGGTGGAATAGACTTACATGCAAAGTGGCATTCCCATCGCATAAGTACTTGATTGGATAACACACCTAACAGCGTGTTTTTTTACGGATGTGCATGATACTAAGGCAAAAATGGTATTTAATGCTCAATTGACCATGCAAAGCATATCCGATGGGCACAATACTTTTCCTACGCCTTAACCTAGGTGGTATTGAAATGTTCTCAAAGAGGCACACCCATCCGATAAGTACTTGGTCAGATAACATACCTAAGGGCGTGTTTTTTTACGGATGTACATATCACTACCGAAAAACGTTGTATAATGCATGATCCACCATGCAAAGCATATCCGATGGTGAAAATACTTTGAACGCACCTTAACCTTGTTGAAACAGACTTGCGTGCAAAGTGGAGCCCCCATCCGATAAGTACTTGTTTGAATAACACACCTGGGACCGTGTTTTTTTATGGTTGTGCATGACACTAAGGCAAAAATGGTGTTTTATGCTTGATCGACAATGCAAAGCATATCCGATGGGCACAATACTTTGCACACACCTTCATATAGGTGGAATTGACTTACATGCAAAGTGGCATTCCCATCGCATAAGTACTTGATCGGATAACACACCTAGCAGTGTGTTTTTTACGGATGTGCATGACACTAAGGCAAAAATGGTATTTAAGGCTCGATCGACCATGCAAAGCATATTTGATGGGCACAATAATTTACCTACACCTTAACTTAGGTGGTATTGAAATTTTCTCAAAGAGGCACACCGATGCGATAAGTACTTCGTCAGATAACATACCTAAGGGCGTGTTTTTTTGTGGATGTACATATCACTACCAGAGGAACAGTGAATAATGCATGATTGACCATGCAAAGCATATCCGATGGTGACAATACATTGCACGCACCTCAACCTTGTTGAAACAGACTTGCCTGCAAAGTGGAGCCCCCATCCGATAAGTACTTGTTTGAATAACACACCTAGGACCGTGTTTTTTTATGGTTGTGCATGACACGAAGGCAAAAACGGTGTTTTATGCTTGATCGACAATGCAAAGCATATTAGATGGGCACAATTCTTTGCACACACCTTCAACTAGGTGGAATTCACTTACATGCAAAGTGGCATTCCCATCGCATAAGTACTTGATCGGATAACACACCTAGCAGCGTGTTTTTTTACGGATGTGCATGACACGAAGGCAAAAATGATATTTAATGCTTCGATCGACCATGAAAAGCATATCGGATGTGCACAATACATTTCCTACATGTTAACCTAGGTGGTATTGAAATGTTCTCAAAGAGGCACACCCATCTGATAAGTATTTGGTCAGATCACATACCTAAGGGCGTGTTTTTTTACGGATGTGCATATCACTACCGGAAAAATGGTGGATAATGCATGATCGACCATGCAAAACACATCCAATGGTGACAATACTTTGCATGCACCTCAACCTAGTTGAAATAGACTTGTGTGCAAAGTGGAGCCCCCATCCGATAAGTACTTGTTTGAATAACACACCTAGGACCGTCTCTTTTTATGGTTGTGCATGACACTAAGGCAAAAACGGTGTTTTATGCTTGATCGACAATGCAAAGCATATCCGATGGGCACAAAACCTTGCACATACCTTCAACTAGGTAGAATTGACTTACATGCAAAGTGGCATTCCCATCGCATAAGTACTTGATCGGACAACATACCTAGCAGTGTGTTTTTTTACAGATGTGCATGACACTAAGGAAAAAATGGTATTTAATGCTCGATCGACCATGCAAAGCATATCCGATGGGCACAAGACTTTTCCAACGCCCTTAAATAGGTAGTATTGAAATGTTCTCAAAGAGACACACCCATCCGATAAGTACTTGGTTAGATAACATACCTAAGCATGTGTTTTTTTGCGGATGTGCATATCACTACCAGAAAAATGGTGGATAATGCGTGATCGACCATACAAAGCATATCCGATGGTGAAAATACTTTGCATGCACCTCAACCTAGATGAAACGGACTTGCGTGCAAAGTGGAGCCCCCATCCGATAAGTACTTGTTTGAATATTACACCTAGGACCGTGTTTTTTTATGGTTGTGCATGACACTAAGGTAGAAACGGAGTTTTATGCTTGATTGACAATGCAAAGCATATCCGATGGCCACAATACTTTGCACACAGCTTCAACTAGGTGGATTTGACTTACAGGCAAAGTGGCATTCCCATCGCATAAGTACCTGATCGGATAACACACCTAGCAACGTGTTTTTTTACGAATGTGCATGACACTAAGGCAAAAATGGTATTTAATGCTCGATCGACCATGCAAAGCATATCCGATGGGCACAATACTTTTCCTACACCTTAATATAGGTGGTATTGAAATGTTCTCAAAGAGGCACACCCATCCGATAAGTACTTGGTCAGATAACATATCTAAGGGCGTGTTTTTTTATGGATGTGCATATCACTTTTGAAAAAACGTTGTATAATGCGTGATTGACCATGTGAAGCATATCCGATGGTGACAATACTTCGCACCCACCTCAACCTAGTTCAAACAGACTTGCATACAAAGTGGATCCCCCATCGGATCAAGTACATATTGGATGGGTGTGCCTCTTTCAGAACACTTCAATACCACCTAGGTTAAGGTGTAGGAAAAGTATTGTGCCCATAGGATATGTTTTGCATGGTCAATCGAGCATTAAGTACCATTTTTTCCTTAGTGTCATGCACATCCGTAAAAAAACACACTGCTAGGTCTGTTATCCGATCAAGTACTTATGTGATGGGAATCTCACTTTGCATGTAAATTAATTCCACCTAGTTGAAGGTGCGTGCAAAGTATTGTGCCCATCCATTACGCTTTGCATTGTCGATCAAGCATAAAACACCGTTTTTGCCTTAGTGTCATGCACAACCATAAAAAACAACGGTCCTAGGTGTGTTATTCAAACAAGTACTTATCGGATGGGGGCTCCATTTTGCACGCAAGTCTGTTTTACCTAGGTTGAGGTGCGTGCAAAGTATTGTCACCATCAGATATGCTTTGCATGGTCGATCACGCATTATCCACCGTTTTTCTCATAGTGATATGCACATCCGCAAAAAAACACACCCTTAGGTATGTTATCTGACCAAGTACTTATCGCATGGGTGTGCCTCTTTGAGAAAATTTCAATACCACCTAATTTAAGGTGTAAGAAAAGTATTGTCCCCATCGGATATCCTTTGCATGGTCGATCGAGCATTAAATACCATTTTTGCCTTAGTGTCATCCACATCCGTAAAAAAACACGCTACTAGGTGTGTTATCCGATCAAGTACTTAAGCGATGGGAATGCCGCCTTGCATTTAAGTCAATTCCACCTAGTTGAAGGTGTTTGCAAAGTATTGTGCCGATCGGATATGCTTTGCATTGTCGATCAAGCATAAAACACCGTTTTTGCCTTAGTGTCATGCACAACCATTAAAAAACACAGTGCTAGGTGTGTTATTCAAACAAGTACTTATCGGATGGGGTTTCCACTTTGCATGCAAGTCCGTTTCAACTAGGTTGAGGTGCGTGCAAATTATTGTCACCATTGGATATGCTTTGCATGGTCGATCATGCATTATCCACCGTTTTTCCGGTAGTGATATGCACATCCGCAAAAAAACATGCCCTTAGGTATGTTATCTGACCAAGTAGTTATCGGATGGGTGTGCCTCTTTGAGAACATTTCAATACCACCTAGTTTAAGGCGTAGGAAATGTATTGTGCCCATCGGATATGCTTTGCATGGTCGATCGAGCATTAAATACCATTTTTACCTTCGTGTCATGCACATCCGGAAAAAAACACGCTACTAGGTGTGTTATCCGATCAAGTACTTATGCGATGGGAATGCCACTTTGCATGTAAGTCAAATCCTCCTATTTGAAGGTGTGTGCAAAGTATTGGCCCATCGGATATGCTTTGCATTGTCGATCAAGCATAAAACACCGTTTTTGCCTTAGTGTCATGCACAACCATAAAAAAACACGGTCCTAGGTGTGTTATTCAAACAAGTACTTATCGCATGGGGGCTCCACTTTTCACACAAATTAATTTCATATAGGTTGAGGTGTGTGCAAAGTATTGTCACCATCGAATAGCTTTGTATGGCCGATCATGCATTATCCATCATTTTTCCAGTAGTGATATACACATCCGCAAAAAAACACGCCCTTAGGCATGTTATCTGACCAAGTACTTATCGGATGGGTGTGCCTCTTTGAGAACGTTTCAATACCACCTAGGTTAAGGTGTAGGAAAAGTATTGTGCCCATCGGATATGCTTTGCATGGTCAATCGAACATTAAATACCAGTTTTACACGCTGCTAGGTGTGTTATCCAATCAAGTACTTATGCGATGGGAATGCCACTTTGCATGTAAGCCAATTCCACCTAGTTGAAGGTGTGTGCAACGTATTGTGCCCATCAGATATGCTTTGCATGGTCGATCAAGCATAAAACTCCGTTTTTGCCTTAGTGTCATGCACAACCATAAAAAAACATAGTCCTAGGTGTGTTATTCAAACAAGTACTTATCGGATGGGCGCTTCACTTTGCATACAAGTCCATTTCAACTAGGTTGAGGTGCGTGCAAAGTATTGTCACCATCGGATATGATTTGTATGGTCGATCACGCATTATCCACCATTTTTCCGGTAGTGATATGCACATCCGCAAAAAAACATGCCCTTAGGTATGTTATCTGACCAAGTACTTATCGGATGGGTGTGCCTCTTTGAGAACATTTCAATACCACCTAGGTTAAGGCGTAGGAAAAGTATTGTGCCCATCGGATATGCTTTGCATGGTCGATCGAGCATTAAATACCATTTTTGCCTTAGTGTCATGCACATCTGTAAAAAAATACGCTGCTAGGTGTGTTATCCGATCAAGTACTTATGCGATCGGAATGCAACTTTGCAAGTAATTCAATTCCACCTAGTTGAAGGTGTGTGCAAAGTATTGTGCCCATCAGATATGCTTTGCATTGTTGATCAAGCATAAGACACCGTTTTTGCCTTGGTGTCATGCACAACCATAAAAACACACGGTCCTAGGCGTATTATTCAAACAAGTACTTATCGGATGGGGGCTCCACTTTACATGCAAGTCTGTTTCAACTAGGTTGAGGTGTGTGCAAAGTATTATCACCATCGAATATGCTTTGTATGGTCGATCATGCGTTATCCACCGTTTTTCTGGTAGTGATATGCACATCCGTAAAAAAACACGCCCTTAGGTATGTTATCTGACCAAGTACTTAGCCGATGGGTATGCCTCTTTGAGAACGTTTCAATACCACCTAGGTTAAGGCATAGGAAAAGTACTTGGTCAGATAACATACCTAAGGGCGTGTTTTTTTGTGGATGTGCATATCACTACAGGAAAAACATTCTATAATGCGTGATCGACCATGCAAAGCATATCTGATGGTCGATCCATTAACATGTTGGAGACCAAAGGACAACCTTTGATCTTGCCATCAATACAACCCAAAAGAAAGTCCGACTGCCGGTGAGTTGTGAGAGCAAATGGAACATCATGGTAGCCCAAGGTTGAGAACCCTGAATAAAGTGTAGCATTATTTTCCCATTATGGGCAAGAATATGCACATGAATGTTGACACCCATGCATCTTTGGCGAATAGAGATGATGCACAAAAAGCAATCTCAAACGTTTTTTGCCATGTTTTCAGTGCTACCAAAAGATTTCCATAACGGTGGACATAAAAGATGTAAGATGTCCCTTGGTAAACATAATTAAAGCCAAGTAGATTTGAACATATGCCACCAAAATAGATTGAACAATTCGTAACTTGACATGCAATGGCCAAGTTGCTAATTTCCAGTATTCGATTTTTTTTTTGGGTTTTGCAAGTATCAGACTATTGGTGACGAGTAATCATCCAACCCAAGGGGTAACCAAGATGGCAAACCAGCTGAGTGGGGTGAACAATTTTACCCGACCAAAAAAGAATATGCCACTCTTTGGAATGCAACGGCAACAACTTAGATTTTTGAAAATTCACATGAAGACTAGCTACTAAACCATATAAGGATAGAGCTTGCATCAGGGAGGAGAGATCCCTCTCAGTATTCTGAGGTATACAAAATGAATCATTAGTATAAGCTTGAGCAACCAAAGTGTGGCTTCCATGAATCTTCAACCCATGTAGCATGTCTGTTGCCACCAGATGATCCACATGTATTGAAGCATGGGATGTGTGGCTATGGCATATAGAAGTGCACTAAGTGGACAGTGCTACAACAAAGATTCCATGCTTCATAAATATCCCCAGATAATATCAAGCATCTTTACTGTCACTATAGAGCTAATAAATAATATGCTGCAATTTGTGGCCAAGCCCAATGCATGCATTGTCTACAATATAAAATCCCATTGGATTCTGTCAAATGTCTTGGCAATGTCAACTTGCAATAATAAGACATCCTGCTCTGTGTGTTTGGCATATTCTATTCCAACATAGGCATTATCAGTGATATGCCTGCGAGGAACAAACCCATATTGCGCCGGATGTGAAGGCCATCATGTAAATACCCTTTGATACGATCAATTACCATTTTAGCACGACGATCTTATAGATACTAGGCATGAGAATGATAGGCCTCCAATCAACCAAGGATTCACAAATTTGCTTTTTGGGAAGAATTTTTACAAGCCCTTTTTTACAGGAATCTGGCATGTGTTGATTTTCCCAAAGCAGAATTGATCATACGAAACAAAATTGATTTAAGGGTATCCCAGTATGCAATAAGAATTCAATAGTGAGACTGTCCCATCATGGAGATTTCCATCTACCATAGGATTTTACTATTCAGATAATTACGTTTCAATGCAAGGACTTTCTAGCTCCAGAGCTTATGCAGAAGAAACAATAGGTCTTTCTAGCTCCAGATCTTGTGCAGAAGAAACAATAGGAGATACATGCTATAACAAATTTTACCATGCTACGAGAACTTCTTATGAAGGAAGATCTACAATCCCAAATTGTCTTAAAAAATGAGCGACACAAGTTGTAGCAAGTTGAGCTTGAGAGGAAGTCCAAACACCATTAGGCATAAGGGCTCAGCAAATACTTGCAAAATGTCTCTTGTAATGTAAGCTTTTGAAAATTTCTTTGGATGAACAACCTTTATCTAATAAATTCCTCTATCTTGCTCTTGTCTCCCATTTAGTGATTTTTCTATGATCATTGCTTTGTAGATAGTGTCTAGCCCGACATAAAGATGTGCTTTTCTCACTAGACAAAGGCCGAAAATGAATGAGCTCAATCAAAAGCTGAAAACGAAGATTGACAAGTGTTTTTGGCCCAAGCAATAGTGTCCCTCAAGGTCTTCATGAAATTTTTGCCATAATCCCGAATAGCTAATTGCATTCTAGCAACAAAAGCATCCCAAGCATAATCTATATCAATAAAACTCTGATACGAAAGAGGCTGACAGGCATCGTAAACCATTGCCTTATATGCATCATGTTCCAAATAGCTGTTATTTACAATGAGCAGCCTTTTATGAGGCAGCCTATCATCTAACATTTCTAACATTTCATGAAAAGAAATTCTCAACCATAAACGGGCATGATCGAAATACCTAAAAGCATAATCCACCCACGTTTTGGTAGTGAGAATGTCATAATGTTGCGGGTTGATTCTATACCAATGGTACAAGTGAGCCTGATAAGAAGATTGTGCATTATGTTGGAAAGTATAGCCTGGCAAGGGTTGAGATTCCTTCCAAAGATCAGCAAAACTGAGCTGAAGCAATAATTGAGACTAATGATGCCTCTCAAAGGCCAACATATGAGTATGACCATATGTATTATCCCCCTGTTGAGGGGCATTATTAAAATCTCCACAAAGAAAAGCATGTTGCCTCCAGGGATACCACTATAGATCTTCCCAAATCATACCTCTACTATGAGAGGATTGGGATGCATAAATTGAGGAAAATTCAAATATCTCACCTTGAATAAGACACTGCACGACAATCCATCTGCCTTGAGCGTCATTAAATTCAACAGCTAGCTGAAGATCATGCTTCACCAAAAAAACTACACCCAAAAAAGAGTGCTCTCCCACATAAAAGATGTCAAAGCCAACAAAATGACCATGTTGTCCTGCATACATATGCTGATTGTGCTCTTGCAAAGATACTATATCAGGTTGCAAATGATTGAGATACACCCATACTAATTTCCATTTCCTAGCATCACACAGACCCTAGACCCTATACATTAAGTGTCAGACATTTGATTTGTGACAACATATTTACAGTTTATACATATCTAAAGCAAAGCTGAATCAAGTCTACATATCCACCTCAGAATTTGGGCCTCTACCCTGAGGTGACACAACGGCCTATTGAGAAGACAGCAAACCCGCAATTTCCTCTTCAAGGAAAAGTATATGACTTGTTGTCACAATAGCCCAAGTGATACCAACTCTTGAATTTTCTTCAGGGGTATGACCATTTGAAGATGTACCATTCCATGTAGAGTTCTCCTAGCTATCACAGTGTTCCTTGGAGTCTGCCAAGCTTCCTGTAAAGTTTTGTCTTTTCCCTTAGGTTGAGATGTGGAAGGCATGGAGATAGAAGCATTTCCGTTTGAAAGAATTGGTGCTTTTTCCTTATCCTGGGCTACAATGACTGGCTTGTTGTCTTGATTTTTTACCACTAAAGAACCAGTATTGTCTTTATTTGCATCTGAGTAGCCATAGGGTACGGAGGCATTTCATGTAACACCAAAGGGCATTGGGAGGCCCCACAGCAGACAAGGATGTCAAATCAAAGCCTGAAACCCCTGGTGGGTGACCATGGCAAAACATGGACCATCTATTGTCCATAAAAAAGTGGAGAATGCTCAAGGAGCATCTGTTTATGTTGTTCATCAACCATTATAGCTTCAAAAAAGCCACATGCTGCATAATGCACGTTGTGAGCAAAACAACCACCCAGTGTTTTGGTTAACTAGTTACCAACATCTACTACAACTGGCATACGACCTAGGAAAAAAATAATTACAGCATACGTTGATATTAACGCATTGGATCTCAATATCATCAACCTCCATCATAATCCCAAGAGTGGGATTCTTCAAAACCCTCATGCATAACGTCATATACCAATTGAGCCTCAAGCGAGGCATGCACAAGGTCATCCTTCAAAACCCTCATGCATAACGTCATATACCAATTGAGCCTCAAGCGAGGCATGCACAAGGTCATCCTGACCCAAACCTTGCTTTTGTTTCTTGTGCATAAAAGTCTTCATTGAAGTCATGTAGCTTAAAGTAGTGTAAATATAAAGGAAAAGATAGTAGCAGGAAAAAGGCAACAAACGGAGGATAATTGACAACAATAAGAGAGAGAGAGCTTATGCAAAGGGCAATAAAGAACAGGAAGGAAGAGCACAAAGGAAAATGGTTTATCACACGAAACTCACACGCAAGGCTAAAGAAAAGCAAGACGGGAGAGCAAAGAAACCAAGAGAAGAAAGGGAAAATGGGAGAAGAGCAGACGACCAGTATCAAACGCTGATGACGACGTGCAGCACTCCAAAAAACAACGTATAGCAGGTACAGAACAGTAACCAGAAAACGAGGAGCTGCTGGACCAAAGATGAGCTTGCAGGAGGGGCACGGGACCCTATACAAGACTCCAAGGACATCACGCGACGTGAGTCGATCAAGGAGGGTGGGGGACCTAGAGAGGGGCCACGGGACCCTAGACGGGCATCCAACGAGACCTGAGTCGGGGCTCCAGGGAAGGCGTGTGGCTTGAGATGGGTGCGGAACGCTATAAACCATTTTACAAAAATTTATGATGTAACTGTGAACCTCAGATTTTTTCTATAGCGGCAATATTATAACCATAGATATATGACATATCGTCATTTACATCGACAATTGTACCAATGCCTATATCGACAACTGTCAACTATACCCTCACTATCATCGAAGTCTTTTCTCTTAACTTTGTACTTTTCATTGAAATAAGTATTGGAAATAATGCAAATTGTTGTAATGAAATATCATCCTTGTATGCCAGCCTCTGTCATGTACATACCACTGCAGCGCAGGTGGCTCCACCTTGTGAGTGAATGTGCGAGGAAATACGAGTGCACAATCATCAATAATCTAATGAAGCGGATTGGGGAACGACGACCTACTGGCACCACATCAAAAGGACACACCACTCTGATCCATTCCCTGACTCACTCGTCTATGATTGGCACCACACAACAATTAGTTTACCTTCACTTTGGTAATCCAAAACCTCTTTCTACTCTATGACAAAACGTGTACAAGCACCCATCAATAAACCTCTTGACAAATGTGTTGCAATGTCCAAAAATAAAAATAAGAGTGCATACATGATGATACAACCCATGCTTACACTTGTGTAAAGACCAAATGGACTACAAAGAATCCTAACTATCATGCCCAAGTCCTTTTCTTCAGGCAAAACTAAGGATCTCATAAGGGTAAAGCCCCATACACTAGACCATATTTATAACTCAATGGAATAACACTTCTCTAGGTCCTCTTACCACATCACTTATTAGGCAATATCCATACCTCAACTAGTTGACCTAGGATTAAATTGAACCCTAGTGATGTGCGATGTTGATGTGACAAATAGCCTTATATGCCTTGCGTCACAAATTTGATGGCGTGGCCAAAAAAAAAAAGAGTAAGTTGGCAGTTAATGGTTTTTGAAGAAGCATATGTCGATGTGATGTTCACTCTATCTAATAGTGTTGCTTATCAACAAAAAGGTTAAACAGCATGTTTAACTCTTGAACTAATGGCCCCAACAAAGCAAACCAGCGAGTGAAATGCATGTGGCCTGAGGTGACCATTCGCTACAATGAGTGCACCACATGGACGGAAGAGAAGTGGGGAGCTAACTTTAATGAAAGCAACATTCTAAGATGAAGCTGGAGTCGCACTGTCAGCTAGAAGTATTGCACAAGTCATGAAGACACCTACCCCCACTAAGGAGCTAGAGCTATCATCAAATGTAAATGCTTGGCGTGTAGTACCCGCCCAGCATTATGAGAGAAGGGTATAAAAGAGAGAATAGACTGTTTAGAAAGGGTTCTTCCATTGTCGTAGTTATTAGAGAATGGACTTGTTATGATGGAGATTCGAGATAGTTGGGAAAAAGACTAAAGGTATATTGAGATAGTTGGGAGAAAACCCCAAGGGTTTGTTGAGCCATTTGTACTACCATGAGCAAGTAACACACTAAGGAATAGAAGACTTCATTTTCTCCATACAATGTGCAAATTTCATTTGCATCATTTCATTTCATTCTCAATTCGCATTTGTCCATCACATGTTTCCATCTTGCCTCAAAGGAACACATTTGGAAAGGTGTTTTCCCTCCTAGAAGCCCAGAGCACAGACAAACTGAATGCATGTCTAAGCAAATGAATTTGTATGTTAGCATCACTTCATAGTAGCTAACACAACACAACTCATGGGTATAGCTTTACATACATAGATTATGGTTTTAAAAGAAATATATTTCAAAGAGCCCACAACAAAATATATAAGTTCATAATGTAGATCTTAAAGAGTTTGATATTAGAAGTTTATCTTAGCCTTGCAGCGTTTAGACACAATTTCATAAGAAAAGATAGCTCCACATTTAGAACAATTAGTCATTTGGGGTAGAGCTTGTTGTCCTGGATTATAGAACAATTAGAATATTTATATTATTCAACCATTGGGGCAAAGCTTATTAACATCAATTATTGAATATGCTTGCAGCGCTACTCCCATTATTGAATTGTACCTAGTGCCTCAAGAGTGTGGGATTCTTGATGTGAGGTCATCTAAGGTTTTCCTCCACCCCCACATATCAAGAAGCATAGAGATTCAACTATCAATTTTGTAGTGGGGATGCATTTGCAAGCAACCCCATGTGTTTGAATTGAAACAATGTACAAGTTTCTAGCCTGAAAATAAAGTCTTGCCCAACAATGAGCTTGCACCTTATTGTGGGGATTGAAGTTGAGCTCTCTTATTTTGCCTTTGGTAATACAAGGATAGGTAAGTAGTGTAATAGCAATCAAGCATGTTGCACTCAAGCGTACACTGTCATGTCATGAGCGGCATCACAATATCTAATATGTGAGTACAAGGCGTAACAGTGCTTGTATCCAATACCAGTTCTTTCCATAAGTACCTTTGGGTGTTCGAATTAACATACTATATGTGCTATCGATTGACCTACAATGCTAAGTTCCACCTTGGTCATGGCAAGAAATTTGTTTGTCATATTGTATGACCCATTGATTCTCTCAATCACATTTTGCTAGTCCAATTGCAATCCCATGTATGCATTGGTTATCACTTCTACATTCCTTTGAGACATAACGTACCCTCAATGAGTCTAAAGTGCATGTTGTCAAGCCCAAGCTTTTGACCAATTTATTTTTCCACAAAAGTTGATGGGGTAACATGAAGTCTTGAGAAGAGCATCCTTTGGGTTTGCCGATTCTTTGAGCCAAAAAGAATGAAAGCTATGCATTGAGGTAGGGACGGAATGGGCGCAAGATGGCTATTATCCCATGCCTAGTAGTTAGACTAGCAAAAGCACCTAATCTTGTCTTGGCTTTTCAAGGGAGCTCTCTCCTTATTCCTTTGAATTTGTTGGCTCAGGGAGAGTTTGATTTGCTAGGACCAAAAACTGATCACCATCTAGGGGTATGTTCTCTTCATTACCTTGCCTCCTATTTTATCTAAGTTGCCATCTCTATAAGCTAGATCAAACTCCTCTTTGCTTTGCCTTCTTGAATTGTAGTGCCTTTGAACATGATCATTATTAAGTCTTGGGTATTGATGCGAAAATTGTAGTTTTTACCCTTAAGGAAACCTTTATCTAGGAATTGGCCTTCACTAATAAAGCCACAATGACTTCAACCTGTGTAGCAACTCGTGTGATTGAACTAGGCACTCTCAACATGACGGGGCACTTCTTCTCATCTTACAAGGTCTAGTAAACCCTTCTCATGATCACACATTTGAGTTGTTGATTTTGACCCGACCTTTTCAAGATGTCAAAGTTGAGAGTTTATGCAAGATTGTTTTGCTCCACTTCTCAACCAACAGTCACTACTATGGACTACATGTCTTGACCTTTATGCAACTTGAGACCCTTACAAGGTCTAGTAAACCCTTCTCATGATCACACATTTGAGTTGTTGATTTTGACACGACCTTTTCAAGATGTCAAAGTTGAGAGTTTATGCAAGATTGTTTTGCTCCACTTCTCAACCAGCAGTCACTACTATGGACTACATGTCTTGACCTTTATGCAACTTGAGACCCTCCTTGTGTAGGACAACCTTCCAATTGTACTCTTTCTCCGCTCTTTTTTAAATCCATAATTTCTCAACTCTATCAATAACGTGATTGCAATTGAAGGGTCTCATGTGGAGTTGGTTTGCAACCTTTGCGACAAATAATGCATGAATTGAAAAGATACTCTCTCAACATATGAAATGTTTAAAAACAACTAACTCAACTTCCAAGAGAGCAATTCTTCAGCTTTCCCTTATCAAGCAAGAGAAATAAGTTGCATTATTAAGCCTAACACATCCTTGTCAATTCTTTCAACAAACTAGAAGTAGCAACTTGCAATACAATATGCAAACTTGGAATTCCCAACATCTACATGATAGCTCATTATTGCTTTTAAACACAAATGATGTACAAGTACATTCAGTGGCTATATTAGCAAAGGAAAACCTCAATTGAAGACATGTTTGGATGGCTCACGTAACACACCAAAGGATAGTATCTTGGAGATTGGAAGTGGGTTGGTAAGCTACAAGCATTCATTCTTCTAGGCAATAATAGGGGGATCAGCACAAGAGGAGGATGGGAACGATCTCTTGGAAACTTACTTCGAGCACGAACCTAAGGCCAATTCCTTGGTAGTATCATGGGCAACCCAAAGATGGGTGTTCGAGCATAAAGCAATGGGTTGTTTCAGGACTTCGGAATTCCACACTGAAAAGCTTCTATGCAAGCCGTATGAGAGATTAAACTGCATTGTGAGACAACCGTCAAGATTCAAAGTCTGCTCTTTAGAGAGTCTCCGCTCTATTATACCAAGCTTTAAAGTTCCTTAGTTTTGTAGCTATATGTATCATCTAGCTCTCTCCCCCTTTCTTTAACCAAGGCTTTAGCTATCCGTCTCTTGCTTCCACACATACAGGAATGATACAAGAACCCCTCGTCATTGAGTTCCCAAAATGCTCAAACTCAAACGAAGTATGGGATTCAAAAATGGTATTAAGAAACACAAGGCATTGGGACACATATTTTGGTTCTTTACTACCCTATTTACAAAATATGTGGCAAAAGTTTTAAGTCATATCATGATCTCAGTAAGCAAATATCCAAATCAAACTTCCACACAAACCAAAGTAGAGTATGAATCTAATATGAGTAGGAGCTTGTCACATCAGCATATAAGACAGTCTTGTGAATTCTGAGACAATCCCATGATTTTGAGACTATCCAAATTGAAAAACGAGAACAAAAACATTTAGTATACCTTCATAAGACTACAATGTGTCCAATCTTAGAAATTTTGCTTTCTTTTTCAAAGTTGCAATGCAGAAGTATGAAAATGCAGGCTGCTGCCTTAGAGCGCCATCCACAATTCAGGCATTCACTTTCTTGAGTTAAAACTTTTCCCCGGCCTCTGATCTATTTTTAGTTGATAATAAACCCCAAAGTAAGTTAAAGTGCAGCTAAATGTCTAAGCAACCAGATACTGTCACCCAAATCAAAGTAAGTTAAAAGTGCAGCTAAATGTCTAAGCAACCAGATACTGTCACCCAAATCAGAAGAGCATGGCTCAAGTTGCTGGCATTAAAACGCTTGACAATAGTAACCGATTGAAAAACATTCAATAGCTTGACACCATGTGATATACGATTCAACGTCCACTTCCATGACAAGATTCCCATAAAGCTTTGCCTGCAATCATTGAACTTGTAACCAAACAATGTTTAAATTTTTACAGGTAAAGATAAACAAAATCAAGTCACCACCTGCTACACAGGCTTACAGACGCCTAAGCATTTATTCTGTTTGGCAATTACCTTGCTTTGCATGATTTGGCACATTGTAGTACACTAATGATAATCAGCATTAAGCCTTATAGCTGCAGGTGGGAGCCACCTTCCAGAGCTGTACACATTCTCACCCACCTTCCAGCCTGGCACATTTTCCATTATTTTGGCTTCCTCATCCAAAAACTTCTGCCTATCTCGTACAAATCTGCAAAAAGAAATACCAACAACGTTTTCTATAGTCCCTGTTTAACAAACACGAAAACTGCTCGTAATACACAGTATACAAGCCTATTTGATTGTAAATTAATTTTCTCTAAAGCCAAGTGCTGAATGATTTGCCTTGCATCCTCTTCTGCCTGAATAAAGGGGAGTATCGCTTGGCGTGCAGCCAGCTTTTCCTGTTTTAGGACCCTACAAAAAAGACAGAATCACTTAGTAACCCCAAAAAAATCGTCCTATGCATAAAAAGAGTAAACTATGCCAGCAAACAAGCTATGGACCTAAAATCATAACTGAGACTTCTAAGTAAGTCGCATAAGTATAAAAACAAGAGCTGTGGATACCTTATAACTTATACCCTCTCACACACACATACACAGAAATTTATTTGCTGAATCAAATTGGAAATTTATTGCTGTTTGCTTTTGAGTGTTAGTTGCCATATTTTCCTCCAATGCAAGGGCTCGTTCTTGCTGAACAAAGCCCTTGCATTGTAGGAACATGGCCCTTCCAATAAAACGGCAATACAACTTCAATTCGAGTTTCAACAAGCAAATTTTGTTATATGCCTTCATATCCATTCTCTATGGATACCAACCTTCAACTATATTTGTTTTGTATTGAACTTTGCCACACCTGAGAAAGCCAACATAGATGTCCTTGGTAGAACATAATGAAACTGTCACAAGGTTATCCTTGTCTATTAATAGCTTACTTTCATCCTTGCAAGTGAGTGTTACATAAATCAGGCTTGGAGCTACTCTCTCCTTCATGTAATTCGGTGAAGCTTGTGCTCTGCATGGTTGCCAAGTTTTTTTTTTTTAAACAGAGAAAAGGAACTTCTATTAATGCTGAAATCCAACCATACAAATTGGCAAAACTGGAAAGGTGCCAATCGTGGCCAAAAACAAAAAACGAAAACCTGCTTGTTGCCACAGCTCACTGCCTAGGGATTCTCTGTAATAGGGGCTAACAACCACGGTGATGGACTATACAGCCAGCGAATCCCTCGCGGCGTGAAATCATAGAATACACCTGCAGGCCAAGCCTTGTAGAAACGTGCCCGCCTAGCATCGGTAGCTCGAGAACCTGGAACGCCCCCCTAAGACGCTCAATGGAGGCGCTGTCACGCCTCAAAGCTCTCTCTCTCTCCTGAAGGGAAAAACGACGTCAGAGAGCTTGGGTGCAGAGCTCCTCACTGCTCCTCTAAATCGCCTCGGCTGTCCAGGATGCCCAGCCTCCCTCTGGAGTGTCCTCTGTATGCTGCCAAATCTCCAATATGACCTGCTGTACCTCCTCCTGCATGAACGCATCTGGGATGCGAACCCCCCTGGCTGCTCCAAATGAAGCACAATCGGTGAGTGGTCTGAGAGGGTAGTCCTTGCAAGAATGCCCATGGAACCACCTCTATGCATGGCCCAATCTCCAACGTAGAACCTATCGTTGATTGACTCCTAAGACTAGCCTACAAGGCTGTGCTAACAGACCCCCTCCATGGTATGGTTGAAGTACCTAGATACTTCTTAGGTATACTTGGTAACTATGTCATGGTTGCACATATTCGTACAAGATGGATACAGCAACCTATGACAGTACAAGGAGATCAAAAAATGGTGCCAAGTGTAAGGCATGTCGAAAAGCCTCAAACTTGGGCTGTGGTAGAGCCTTCATGAAGAGATCTGCTAAGTTGCCCTCCATGGGAACATAGGACACATGTATGTCTCCAGCTGACAATCGCTCTCGAACATAATGATAATGAACCTCAATGTGCTTTGTGCGCGCATGAAACACTAGGTTTCTCGCAATAGCCAAAGCACTTTGGCTAACAGGGTAGATGGTAGTAGAAGCTAGCTAGCTAATGTCAAGATCTTTGAGTAGCTTACGGAGCCACACACACTCTACTATAGATGTGAAGACTGACCTATATTCAGCTTCACAACTGAAAGTAGCAACTGTAGGCTTCTTCTTGCTGAACCATGAAATGCATGAGGATCCAAGCATGAAACAATTGCCGCTGTGGGACACTCTCATGTCATAACAACCTGCCCAATCACTGTCCGTGAAAGCATGCAAGACCATGGAGACTCCTCACCATAAAACAGTCCCAAATTTTGTGTGGCCTTCAAGTAACGGAAGACCCGCTTCACTGCTTGCTAATGCTGTGTACTAGGCATGTGTATGTCCCTGCTCAACTGAGAGACGACATACTGAAGATCAGGCCGGGTATGACATAGATAAATAAGACAATGTACAACCTGCTGATAAAGGGTGCACTCCCATCCTTAGAGGAGAAACGAAAACCAAGCTCCAATGGTGTAGAAACAGGCTTGCAATCTTCAAACTGGAAATGATCTAAGAGCTGTCCAATGTACTTGGACTGACTCATCATTATACCCCCTTCAACATATGCAAACTGGATGACCAAGTAATAATGCAACTATCATGGCAAAAGATTTTTGCAAAGCTGCCTTCAAATCTGCGATTTTCTGCGAGTCTGGCCCAGTGATAAGCATGTTATCCACATATAGAATCAAAATCAGAAATTCTGATTCACTCTTCTCGACATAAAGAGTAGCCTCTGTAGGGCTGTTATGAAACCCACGGCACAGCAAAAAAGAATGTATCTCGGCATACCATTCCCGTGGTGCCTGCTTCAAACCATAAAGAGCCTTTATAAGCCGGCATACCTTAGTTTCAGACCCTGGAAGTTCAAATCCTGGAGGCTGAGTGACATAGACATCTTCCACTAAATCCCTGTGAATGAAGGCAGTCTTGATGTCCATCTGATGGACCTCCCAATGCCTGTGAGATGCAAGAGCAATGACACAACAAATGGTCGTGATGCGTGAAGTGCTAGCAAATTGTCTCTTCAAAGTCAATACCATGCTGTTGGGCATAACCTTTCGCAACAAGGCGAGCTTTGTAGCAATCAACACTGCCATCAGCTTTGCGCTTCAATTTGTAAACCCACTTTGTGACGATGGCACGCTTGCCTGCAAGCAAATCACACAAGTCCAAGGTAGTAGCAAACTCCACCAACACAATCTTGTGAGAGATTAAGACTTCCCCATAGCGGTATCTATCACTTAGACGCAAGATTTATTTGCAAGATGGCTACAAGCTTAACCAAGGAGCAGCTTTCCTTATGCATCCTAAAAGTGCACTCATGTAGTTGACTACCTTCCATTGTTGTCCTTTGGAAAACATCAATTGATTTGTAGCCCTACGAGGTGCTCAAACTACTGTCTTTTATCGGAGTTGTCAACGAGGTGCTCAAACCACGCACGCACACCCCCACCCAAGAACTCGTCTTCTAAAAACACGACACAGTACAATTTCACTCCCATGACAATTACAATGTTTCAAACCATAAATGTGGGCCATCCTCTGGTGGTTCTAGTGATGCCCTATAGGCCATGGTATGTGCCTTGTAGGCATAAATAAAGACACTTATAGTGTTAGTGTCTTTTAGGCTGAAGGGGACAGAAGGGGGAAGAAGAGCAAGAGGGAGAGAGTGTGAGAGAGAGAAGACTCAAGTGTGCGGGTGTGAAGTGATAAGCCACACCACAAACTCATTAGTTTTATTAGGATTAGGTTTTACCCTATGACTGTCTTAAGACAGTCATAGATGTCTTATCTTTAATAAAGGGGTGGCAATGTGCCTTTACCCCAACAACCTCCCACCTAAAGGCCAATGTGCCTAAAGGGGAGAAAAGAATAAAAATTACAGCAATATACAGTTACTGTATACAAGACCATAAAATAAGAATGGTCTCATCCTAATCCCATGATGTGGCGGCAATGTGCAAACCGCTCTGTAGGCAAGCTCTTAGTGAGCAAATCTGCAGGATTATCATCAGTATGCACCTTCACAAGCTCAAGTCGCTTGTCTTCCAGTACCTCCCTGATGAAATGATATTTCACATCTATGTGCTTGGTCTTCTGATGAAAGACCGGATTCTTTGCCAACATGATAGCACTCTGACTATCACAATGCAAAACTGGCATATCTCCTGTAATGCCCAAGTCTCCCACCAGCCGAGTAAGCCATATTGCTTCCTTGCAAGCCTCAGTGGCTGCAACATATTCAGCTTCAGTAGTTGACAGTGCAATGCATTTCTGCAACCGAGACACCCATGATATAGCACCTCCTGCAAATGTGAAAATATAACCGGTAGTAGACTTCCGGTTATCTGCATTCCCTGCATAGTCTGAATCTGTAAAACCATGCACCAATGCATCCTGCCTACCATAGCATATGCACAAGTCTTTGGTACCCTTGAGATACCTCAAGACACCTTTCACTGCTTCCCAGTGCCGCTTGCCTGGATTTGCCATATACCTGCTAATGACTCCCACCGCAAAAGCAATATCCGGACGAGTGGCAACCATGGCATACATCAAAGAACCAACTGCAGATGCATACGGAACCTTGGCCATTTCAGCCTTATCATCATCTGATCTGGGGCTGTCCTTACTGCTGAGTTTTAAATGTGGAGGCAACGGGGTACTAATAGACTTCCCCCCCTCCATTTTAAAGCGCTGCAGTACTTTGTCAATGTACTCCTTCTGTGACAGAAACAAAAGTCCCTTGGACCTGTCACGAGTAATCCGCATGCCAAGAATATGATTTGCATCACCCAAGTCTTTCATGTCAAAAGACTTATGCAGTTGTTTCTTCAAAGCACTAATCTCATGCTGAGATTTACTGGCAATAAGCATGTCATCCACATATAGAATGAGTAGCATCAAACTGCCATCCTTTGCCCGTTTGGTGTACAAGCAATGATCGGTCTCACACCTATGATACCCTTGGAACTGCATGAAGGCATCAAACTTCTTGTACCATTCTCTTGGCGCCTGCTTGAGTCCATACAAGCTCCTCTTGAGCTTACACACAAGCTGCTCTTTCCCTTTAACAGCATATCCCTCTGGCTGACTCATATAGATCTCATCATGGAGATCTCCGTGAAGAAAGGCTGTCTTCACATCCATCTGACATAAATCCATGTCGTCATGAGCAACAAGAGCTAACACTGCTCTCAAAGTAGTCATCTTGACTACAGGGGAAAAGATCTCATCAAAGTCAATGCCTTTCTCCTGCTTAAATCCCTTGGCAACCAATCTGGCTTTATACCTCGGTAAAGCATTTGAATCCACTTTGACTTTGTAAACCCACTTGCATGGCAAAACCTTTCTGCCTGCAGGTAGCTGCACCAAGTCCCATGTATCATTTTGAAGTAGGGAGTCCATTTCTGACTGCATGGCTTTCTCCCACTTCTTTTTCTCTGTTCTTCCCATAGCTTCCTTGAAGCTGGAAGGCTCACCACAATCTGTCAGCATGATAAAATCAGCCACATTATTGGCTCCTGGAACAAACCTGGCAGGAGGCCGTTGTACACGGGTGCTCCTCCTAACAAAATGTTCCGGATTAGGCTGCTGTCCAGCCTGTTCGTCATGCATGACGGGTGGCTGTACCACCATATCTGGCTGTTCTACAGCCCCATCTGCTGGCATATCCAGTGGTGCATCATTGGCAAAATTATCTGGCTGATTTTCAGCCTGTATACCCTCTTGAACAGGGTTATCTGCAGCAGCTTGCTGCTGCATATAAATGGGCATTCTTTGCTGTCCAACATCATCATAAATAACCCTCCTGTATTCCACAGGTTGCACGGGTTCCTTGTGTACACTATCCTCTTTAAAGATGACATCATTGCTGCGTATAATCTTCCGTTTAACGGGATCCCATAACCTGTACCCCATTTCACCTTCGTCACCATAACCCATAAAGATGCATCTGATAGACTTTGGATCCAGTTTGGTGCGCAGTTCTTTGCGTACATGAGCAAAGCACTCGCAGCCAATTACACGTAAGTGCTTATATGAAGGTGGCTTGCCAGACCACACCTCCTCTGGCACTTTCAACTCCAAAGCCTTGTTTGGCGACCTATTAATAATGTGAACTGCTGTTTGCACGGCTTCTGCCCAAAAGCCATGGGGTAATGCAGCATAAGACAACATACATCGAACCTTCTCCTGAATAGTTCGATTCATCCGCTCACTTGCACCATTTTGAGATGCATTATGAGGGGCTGTGAGTTCCTGTTTGATGCCCTTAGCTTGGCAAAACTGCACAAAAGCATGTGACACATACTCACCCCCATTATCGGATCTGAGGCATTTCAGCCTGCGACCTGTCCGATTCTCAACCTGAGCGACAAACTTCTTGAAAGCATCTAAGGCATCGCCCTTATGCTTCAAGAAATAGACCCACACTTTGCGTGTGGCATCATCAATGAAAGTAATAAAATATTTTGCACCCCCTAGTGATAACTGTGGCATCTCACACAAATCAGTGTGCACTAGATCAAGTGGTGCTCTATTCTGGGGAGTTCTCCTCTTATGATGAGTCACAAAATGCTTGCCAAATATGCAATGATCACAAGTAGGCAAATCTGAAAAAGAAAGAGACGGCAGATAACCCAAACGTGACAGTTCTTGCATTCCTTTAACAGACATGTGTCCCAACCGGCTATGCCACAATGAAACCTTTGGCAGCTCGGTTATGGCAACAACATGATTACCCACACTGGAAACATAAAGAGGGTACAAGGTATCACTCTTAAAACCCTCAGCCACTACAGCCTGGCCATCAGTAATCACCCATTTGGAATCCCCAAATGTGGTGTGGTAACCACTGTCATCCAATAAGCCAGTGCTAATCAGATTTTTCTTGATTTGCGGCACATGGCGGACACCATCAAGCATAAATATGCGTCCATCAGGGAATACTATCTGTATATTGCCAATCCCTGCAATCTGACATGCATAGTTGTTCCCAAGATGAACAACTCCATAAGTATCTGTGTAGGAGGTAAACCACTCCCTATGAGGAGTAACATGAAAAGAAGCACCTGAGTCCAAGAGCCAGGTGTGCATGTCATGGCCATCAATAACCAAAGCATGTGCTATTACAGCAGAAGAGCATAAAACATCATGTATGTCACTGTCACTGTCCTCTGCTGCAACATTCACTGCATCCAAGTCATCTGCCTTGGCCTTGCCTTTGCCTTTGCTTCCATTGCCTGCATCCTTTGTTTCAGCCTTCTTGGCTTTCTGATCCCGTATGAACTTGAAGCACTTAGACTTCACATGTCCCTTCTTGCCACAATAAAAGCGTTCAATATCCTTTTTGCCACGGGACTGACTGCGGGATTTGGACTTACTAGCAGATCTCCCCTTCTGCTGAGTCCTGCCTCTATCCTGTACCTGCAAGGCATTTGAAGACTTGCTGCTCGCATTATTCTTCCTGCTCATCTCCTCCATAAGGAGAGAGCTCTCTACATCAGCATACATAAGAGTGACATTCGAATTTGACAGGGTGGTCTTGAAAGTGTCCCAACTCTCAGGGAGGGTACACAGCAAGAAAGTAGCCTTGAACTCCTCATCAAGGTTCAATCCCTGTGCAATCAGCTGTGTAAAGATGGCATTGAACTCACTCAAGTGTGAGGTCATAGCTGTACCTTCCTTCATGCGAAGATCAACCGGCTTCTTCAACCAATAAACCTTACTGGCTGAGCTCTTTTGAGCATACAATTCTTCTAGCCTTTGCCTGCCCTTGCGGAATGGGCTTAGAAATCTTCTTTAACAGAAGTACATTCAAGCACTGTTCTGCCCATAATGCATAATTGTGTGCTCCTTCCAGTTTCTTTATGTTCAGAATTGAAGATTCACTTCCCCCTGATGCCATATCAAATAAGGAAAGTACCTGTAGTCCAGCAAGACTGAATAAAATTCTGATTTCTCAGAAAAAACCTGCTCTATAAAGAGCCAGGAGCACTCACAATAGTGCTGTTTTTTACTGTCAGGAAAATCTGCAGCAAAACAGTAAATGTCCCTGCAAATACTGTACCTTCTGACACACTGTACCGTGCTCAAATAGGCATAAACAGTAATTTCAGAATGCTGCAGCTGCTCCACAAGTGCTTTAACAGTGCATCATTGGCTGACAAAACACAAAACACTGCTGTAAACACTGCTGTACTGGCTGTACTGATCACTTCTCCCACCTCAGATGAGGTATTGCACTGAGTTGATATGCATAAACCACTTGGCAAACACCCAAAAAAAAATGACACTTCAGCCTGTCACAAAACCTGCAACAGAAAATGGGATAAATCCCAAGCAATCACCCTTCTGCCAAGGGGATAAAATGCATCTGAAGATCTCTGTTGGTAACCCAAGTGCTATCAAACAAAATCTGGGCAAAAGCCCCTTGATCTGACACCTGAACCAAGTGAAGAACACCTCAACACTGAGGTAGCATGCAATGTGAAAATCTCTCTGACAGAATCAACCAACAGTGTAATGCATATACTGCCCTGTGTAGAAATGACATACACAGATCCCAACGTACAAACACTCAATGAGGAACCTTTTGAGCACTGTCAACGATGGACAGTTAGGGACCAAGTAAACTCGATGCGCCCTGGCCAAGCGTGGCTCAACTGAGGTTCTCTGAGTGTTGCACAAGAAATGTGACCTGCAAGAAAATGTCACCTCGACACTGCGGAAATCAAGGCAAATGTGTGCTCTCTGGCACCACACTACCTCAAGGCATACAAAGCATCAACTGCCAGGCAAAAGCCCTATGATCTGCTCACCCGGAAACTGAGATTCAAGCCCAGTAAAAGCATAAAAGTCCTCTGCAAAATCAAGGCATTTCCTTCACGAAAATAGATAACTGTGCAATCAACCACACACTGTGGTTCTCTTCACCTCAAGCACGAGGTAAATGAAGGTACTTGCTGTACTTTCAAGAAAACACAGTTTTTGAGAACTGAAGGATGATCCTGAGTGAAGAGCAGAGAGCTCTTTCTCCTTCTTTTTCTTCCCAAAAAAAAATTCTGCCTGCTGTACTTCCTGTACCTGCGCACGTGTGCAGGGTACGGAATGCCAGAAAAAAAAAAGTTTTCGAATGTTCTCCCTGATGCAGCTCCCTGCAGGTACGGCGACGTCCGTACTGTACGGACGCCCGTACGGAGTCCGTACGACAGTACGGACGGCCGTACGGTCGTGTACCTGCACGAACCTGTGCGCCGCCCGGAAGAAGCCCGAGGGCTCAACAGCCTATGCAGCTGCTGGCGTGACACGGCGCCGCCCTGCTCACGCTGCCCGCGCCCGCGCTGTCGCCTTTTGGCCTGCGCTGCAGCCTACTGACCCGTTGGCCCTTGCAGAGGCTAGGTAGAGGTCGAAGGGGGTGGGTAGGCAAGGGTAGAGGGAGAAGAGGCTCTGATACCAGTTGAAGGGGACAGAAGGGGGAAGAAGAGCAAGAGGGAGAGAGTGTGAGAGAGAGAAGACTCAAGTGTGCGGGTATGAAGTGATAAGCCACACCACAAACTCATTACCTTTACCCCAACATAGGCCACATAAAAGACACTTATATTGTTAGTGTCTTTTAGTCCTATGTGACACCTAGGACACTTAGTCCTAGGTCTAGGTACTTGTACCTTGTACTCCTTTGTTTTTTATTATCTAATCCAAGTTTAACATGACGGCTAAGGCTTGTGCTATGTTTTGCTATCTGTACTGTCTCTCTCTCAATCGATCCTACAGTGGTATCAGAGCCACGTTCGACTCGTCTTCTGCCCCCAGATTTGCATCTACTCCCTATACCTTTCATCCGTACAGTCCGTACGACTGTACGGACGTCCGTACAAATCCTGCGTCAGAATCTGTACGTTCTCCACCCGTGGCTTCCGTACTCACTTGCATCGTACAATCTACATCAGACGTCCGTACATTGGACACTTGCCATACGGAACATCCCATACCTACTCCGTACTGTCGTCGTGCACCTTCCGTACTCACAGCCTGCTCCGTACCTACGCCGTCGTACAGTCGTACTTGCCTCGTCGTATAACCGTATAGATTCGAATCTACATCGCCGTGCATCGTACACCGTACATTCGTACTCCGTACAGTTTGGTACCTGCATTTCGTACACCGTACAGCTACGTACTTGAGCAGTTGTACAAATCCGTACCTGCACTACGTATATGTTCGTACATGATACTCTACTACTCTCCGTACATGTATTCCGTATAGTCAGCATACATGTCCGTACTGTGCTTCCGTACACTGTTCTAAAGGATTTTGACTAGCAACATGAGCCTCCTGCAGGCCCTCCACTAAGCAATAATCAGCCACAACCTCATACTGATTTGCAAGTTTCTCTTCCGGCACAAAATGATCCCACTATTCATGATGCAGTCATTGAAGAAAGAGCTGTCAATAGACAGCAAAGGCAAGCTCCCAGATGGCTTCTTGATACATTGAGGGACAGCAAACAAGATCAGCCTTTTGCTGCCCGGACAAGATCAGGGAATAGACAGCATGGTCACTTTCTTGAGTTTGCACTCCTTTCTACAACTTGCAATGAAGAGCCTCTGTGCCATAAAGAAGCTTTTGACAGCAAAGAGTGGATGGATGCAATGAGAGCTGAGTTACAATCTATTGCCAAAAATGACACATGGGAATTAGTAGATCTCCCTCCCGGCAAGCATGCCATTGGAACGCGGTGGGTCTACAAATTAAAAAGGAAATCTGATGGCAGCATAGATCAATACAAAGCCCGTCTTGTTGCAAAAGGGTATGCCCAACAACAAGGCATTGACTTTGAGGAGACATTTGCTCCCACATCCAGGATTACTACCATTAGATGTGTCATTGCCATTGCAGCCCATCATCATTGGCAAGTGCACCAGCTTGACATCAAAACTGCTTTTCTTCATGGGGATCTGCAAGAAGAAGTCTATGCCACACAACCTCCTAGCTTTGAGGTTGTTAATTCTGAAAATAAGGTATGCTGGCTTAGAAAAGCCCTTTATGGTTTGAAGCAGGCACCCAGGGCATGGTATGCCAAAATTCATGCACACTTACTATCCCTTGGTTTTCAGAATAGTCCCACAGAACCCACCCTATGTCCGTGGGAGTGGATCTGATTTTTTAGTGCTGATTTTATATGTGGATGATATGCTCATCACGGGCCCAAATACTCAGCAAATTGCAGCTTTCAAGGCTGATTTGCAGCAAATTTTTGACATGTCAGACATGGGACGGCTCCATTATTATTTGGGCATTCAGTTTGCTCATGTTGAGGGGGGTATCATGACGTCTCAGTTTAAGTATATTGGACAACTCCTTGATCGTTTTCAGTTCGAGGATTGCAAGCCAATCTCTACTCCAGTGGAGCCTGGCTTCAAATTCTCAGCTCATGATGGGAGCCCACCATGCGATATCACTCTTTATCAGCAGGCTATTGGATGCCTTATTTATTTATGTCATACCAGACCTGACTTGCAGTATGCAATATCTCAGCTCAGCAGATTCATGCACATGCCCAGTTCACAGCATTGGCAGGCAGTGAGCAGAGTCTTCAGATATCTCAGAGGCACTCAGGATTTAGCCCTCTTCTATGGTGATCAGGGTTCACTTACCATGCATGCTTACACGGATAGTGACTGGGCAGGATGTTCCGACACCAGAGTGTCACATACTGGCAATTCTTTTTTCCTTGGCAATTCATGTATCTCTTGGCTCAGCAAGAAGCAACCAACAGTTGCCACGTCTAGCTCTGAGGCTGAGTACAAGGCAGCTTTCACCGCTACAGTAGAGTGTGTTTGGCTTCGACAGTTACTTACAGATCTTGGTATTCGCCATACATCCTCCACTATTGTCTACACTGACAGCCAGAGTGCTTTGGCCATTGCGCGTAACCCAGTGTTTCATGCGCGTACCAAGCATATTGAAGTTCACTATCATTATGTTCGGGAGCGGTTGTCAACAGGAGACATAGAGTTGTCCTATCTTCCCACAGAGGACAACATAGCAGATATGTTTACAAAGGCACTTCCTCGTCCCAAGTTCGAAGTCTTTCGACAGGCTTTACACTTGGTTCCCTTTGTTACATGATCTGACATCCCTTGTATATTCATAGGTGACTATATCCTTTTGGATGAACATGTGCCACCATGACCAAAAAATACCACGTATTCTGAGACGTTTCCAGAGTACTTCAGCCCATCCCATGAAGGGGGGTTTGTAGGCCATCCTCTGGTGGTTCTAGTGATGCCCTATAGGCCATGGTATGTGCCTTGTAGGCATAAATAAAGACAGTTATAGTGTTAGTGTCTTTTAGGCCACACAGGACACTTAGTCCTAGGTCTAGGTACTTGTACCTTGTACTCCTTTGTTTTTGATTATCTAATCCAAGTTTAACGTGACGGCTAAGGCTTGTATCTGTACTCTCTCTCTCTCTCAATCGATCCTACAATGAACTCCACCACACATAGCAGGGACTAGCAATTACTTATAACAATGGCAAAAGCTGCATTTAAATGTTACTCTTAGCCTCAATACGATGTGACCCCGTCTTCTAGGACTTTACCAATAGCTTATAGTTCTGACAAAAGTTGCATCTAGATGCTATTACAAGCATTACGAGAACAAGAAACCTGAACATCATTTGCATCTAGCAAAACAATGTCCATGGTCCATGTAAGATTATTCTACAAGGGAAAGTGAACTTTGGGCCCAAAAGTGGATCAAGTATACTACTAGCAACCCCTCCTCCCCCTTAACCAAACAATTTAATAAATCCAAGCCTAACCCCATCGAAAAGTGGGCCTTCCCTACACTATTAAAAGGCTAGGCCATGGAAGGTTGCATACAAGCTCACACCCAAATCGGGAATGGCTCACCATAGGTAGCTACTTGTGCTCTTTAATCCACGAAGATATGTGAAAGCTTCCTATACTCAACCTCAAGGGGAATCATCGGTTCCTGGATGCTATCTTGATACATCACTTGCCTAGCAATCAGCAGAAGTGACTCCCCGTTCTGTGAAAAAATGACAGCATACGATAAGAGTCAACAAGGGACTGCATAATGTTCACATACAAAAGGGAAAAAGCAACAAGTTCAATTTCCAATTTATTTATATAGGGTTTGGCAACTCGTTTTTTTCCCAGCCAAGGTTTCCCCTTTGAATTGAAAGCAATTAACAAAGCAACCATACCAATCCTCAAGCTTACCCAAGACATTTAGGTATCTTTATCATGTTATGCAAATCTTGCAAGGGTCTAGTCAATTGCCTCCTTAGCTGAGGCCCAATCAATGCTCTATCAAATATCACTCCATATGAGGTATTTTCACATTCTAGGATGTCAAGCTAATACTTGTGTACTAAAGGAATAAAGAGAGAAAATATCACAATGAGTAAAGGTGTTGAATCCAGAAACATGCCCAAACTCATCCTTTAAAACACAACAAAATGTGCAGTTTCAATCTCATGATAGTCATTCATAAGGTTGAAACCATAAACTCCATCACACATAGCAACGACTAGCTACTATGACATCCCCACTCACGTCATAGGCGCCCAACAGTGGGTGTAGACCATAGTCTAAACATATGCTCTCACATATACAAATCCACACACCCACACATACTTGAGCATCCATTTATACAAAGGTCTTCGTATTGAGTTTCTGTCAGCACTCTAGAGGTGAAGGGAAAACTCAGCCATGACAAAGGCTAGCACAATGAGTAAAGGCATGTCTATTTTGTAGGATATGGAAAATATGAGAAGGGCTTTAGGCTCTATGAACAATTCAAAAGATCATTCACATCCTTTCCATTCTTTGTAGGATATGTGGGATGTGACGGGCTCTAGGCTCTATGACAATTCAAAAATTATGTATTACCAAAGGCCTTGGGTAATGACTGGGTTGGCCCTAGTTTGGGCTCACAACCACCGACCTGACTAGTCAGGTGGCTATGACCCACACAGCGTCGGGTCAGCTGACCCTTGGGTTGGGTCAAGGCCGACAGTCCATCCGGCCACCCCACCAGGCTGGCTGGTGGGCTATATAAGGCCCCCTACTTCTCCACTCTTTGCAGTCTCACATTGGGCCTTCCTTGGATCATTCTCTCTCACATTTGACCAACCCTCTCTTCTCATGCTGCTGCACGACCACTCTCAGACGGTATCATTCGCCATCGGTGATGAGGGACCAAGAGAGGGCTGAGGTGATGCAGACCAAGGGCCCACGTAAATCTGAAGACACCATGAGGAGGTGACTATTGCTTATGCACCACTGCTACATGCTTTGAAGCTGCGAACAAAGGCGATAAGAGACAACACTAAAGGGCAGCTGTTTTGTGCAGTCTGCACACGCCGTGGACAGCACGAGTCGGTCTCTAGTCCTTCAGGTGGCCCGGTAAGTCCTGAGGCGTTTCAGTGACCTTATCCACATTTGCGGCATCTGGTTCAAGGCGAATTCAAGCAGACTCAGGCAGGGAGCTGTTTGGAGTTACGTCCCTAGACCTAGGCGTACACACTTTCTACTGGTCAGCATCAGTTCCGAGCAGCCTTCCCAGGTCTTTGTTCTACCCTCTTGGTCGGCATCTGCTTGGACATCCTACTCCCTGCGTGGACAGTAAAGGCATCTACAACAAGGCAGCAAGGCAGGTTGTAGTACAAGGCAGCAAGGCTACCTGCTGATATCGGCATCTTGGGAGGGGACGACATTCAGGCCAAGACAGCAGCCACATAGTCTCTTCCTTCCACACTCCATCTTGCCTTCCTTCTCTCTCTCCGCTCTGTGGACTGTTTTTGCTAGGATCACTAGCAGAGATACGAGGATTGGAACAGCTTCATAGGAGAAGAGAGCGACTCTCAGTGGTACAGTTGCTGTACACTGGCATGGAGAACAATGAGGGAAGGGCCCTATTTATAGGGTCACCCTCGGCCCCAACCAACCGATTATGGGGGAGTAAGATGGCCAACCTAGGGACCGGTCTACCTGACCAGCTGGTCAGGTCATGTGACCCCAGTTAGGGGCCAGGGTATCCCTCCAACCAAGGAGCCACCCAGGTGCAATGAATGCGGCCTGGTGGCAGCCCTATAGCAGGCCCAGGACAACGAACAAGGCCCCGCAGCACCCTGGATGGTGCTGCAGCAGTTGCAGACAGATGACGGCCTGGTACGCGCTCCATATACCCCCGCTCCTTCTCTGTACACCCTCGTATGCATGCTGGGATGAACAGCCATCATGGTGATCCCCCTCTACCTCTCCTCCACGGGCAAACCCACAACCAAGGCCCTCACATGGGCTGGCAGACCCACTACCAAGGCACTCACTCAGTGATACAGGAGATGTCAACACCCCCTCTCAACTCCCAGATCATGGATCATCCAAAGGAAGCTGGAATGGTCGCCAAGCAGCTGCTGTGGCAAGGGCATGGTGAAGAGGTCCGCCTTGTTCTCCTCCATTTTGCAATAGGTAAGCTGGATCATGTCAACGAGCACCTTCTCCTGGACATAATGTGCTTTTGGTTCAAGCGTGAAACACCAGGTTGCAGGTAAGTGTCATGCAACTTTGATTATCACTGTGGATGACTGCCGGGGATGTCTGTGGGGACCGGATCCCCGAGTAACCAGCGGAGCCAAACTGCCTCACAGGTAGCAAAACAGGTGGCATGGTACTCAGCCTTGGTCGAAGACAAGGCTGCAGTGGGTTGCCTTTTAATGCTCCAAGTGATAGCTGCTGAACCGAGAGTAAAACAATACCCAGTGGTAGAACGACAAGAGTCGGACTGTCCTCCCCAGTCTGAATCACCCCAACCTGCTACCCTGACTAACTTGATTGCGAGAACCTTGAAGATATCAAAGGATCCACATACCAGCATCCCAATGGGTCTTCTTAAGAGTCTCCATGAATGAGCTGAGTAGACCAACGGAGGAACATAGGTCCAATCTGGTATTGAGGAGCAAGATCACTGATCCGATCAACTGGTGATGCTTGCTTGCATCCACAGCAAACATAACATCCCTGCTGAGAATAATCTCCCGCCTCGAAGGGTTATACAACCTGTGTAACCTATTGACTGAGAGTTATACCCCATAAATATCGTCTGGGTGGACATAACATCCAAATTCCAATCTCCTCCTCTGTTTCTTGGGAATGTGAACAAGGGCATCACACCCGAACATGCGGAAATAAGATACGTCTGGAAAATAGGCCTCAAACGGAGTACCTTTAGTAACAATAGACATCGGAGAGCGGTTAAGGATATGTATTGTTGTGGCCGTGGCCTCGGCCTAGAGAAACCGAGAAACCTCCCAGTAAGCAAGCATGGTCTGAGACATTTCTACCACGGTTCGCTTCTTCTGCCCATACAATACTTGCTTCCGAGTATTTGCAAAATCTCGCCGAATACCCTCGTCACACAGAATTCTTCAAAGGGATGGGAACAAAACAGCTCCTTTGTCAGATCAAAGGGCTTTAACACGGAAGTCAATTTCATTTTCAACAAGAGCACACCATTCTCGAAAGCAGGAGTAAGCCAAAGACTTCTGAGCCAAAAAGTAGATCCACATGAACCTGCTAAAATCATCCACTAGCAACATGAAATAAAGAGCACCTCCGAGACTAGAAACGGTCATAGGTCCACAAAGGCCTACATGGACCAACTCCAGAGGTAGGGAAGCCCGTCGTGAGGCCTCCTTTGCAAACGTGTCTCGATGTTGCTTCCCTTGATTACAAGAACGGCACTGGCCATGCTTACTCTGTTAGAAATGACCCGACAGAGGGTACACACAGCGGAGAATTGCCCAGGAGCTCACACAGTGTGGTGTGGGGTGTGGAATCACAGACTTCTTAAACTTATGTGCATAGAATAGATGTGCAGACTCATCAATAGACAATGAACCAACCAGATAGAGAAACCACCAAAATGATATTTTTCCATCCAAAGCTATGGACACAATACAAAAGAGATAGGTCCAGAGTCCCACCAATGCTGTGGTCCTCTGATCTTACCACAAGGTACTCCTCCTATCTGCTGGCTATCTCTAGACTCAAGCCCGCGTGCTCCACCTCGAGCCACCTGAGAAATGACTGACCCAGTAGGGGGATGAACCGACCCCCTCTGGCCAACTTGGTTGGCTGGCTCAACCTAGCTATCAAGTCATTTGTGACTCCCGGGTCTTAGTCCTCTAGAATACTTCGATGTCGAAATCTTTTCCTAGCTTTTCATCCAGTGGCCCCCGCTCCATCAAAACTGGTTCCACTTCCGCACACCATCCTGGTACACAGGTCCATCTTTGGTAGCACCACCTCCTTCAGTCACATTCCCGCCTTCGAACTCGAGCAATCCAACCACCACGATCTTCCAGTTGTCCCCTTCATAATGAGTGAACAACTGACACGTCCCAGCACTCCTGAAACCCCTGATCTGCAAAATAACCACACACAACATCAGAACTGAGCAGGCTGCTCACCACCCAACCGTGACATCTACAGGATGTGATCCCGAATCAGAAGATGTCCCCCCGAGCCACGAGCTGAGCTACTGGCACGAACTCCCAATCAGATCCCAACTAGCCTGGTGTCCCATACCACCAGGTGGTGCTGTGAAGCCCTGGATCTGCCACTAGGCCTTGGGCTACGCTAAGATGCAGGCGCGCGTCCGCGACACAATCCAGGATCAGACCTAGCACCTGGGAACGAGACTTGCTCCCAACTGCACACTGAGAACTGAACCCCCTGGGCCTCTTTTATAGACTCGGGCCCAGCGCCAAAAATAGCGAAGACCTATAAATAGTTCGTACCCTTGCCACTCAACCCGAGAATCAAGCTTGCCTAGCTCTAAGCCTCCCCAGGCTAACCTGAGCTAGTTCTGTGTAACTAGTACACGTCAGATACCACTCCGTGCACATGACATACTCCCCCTCCTCTAAGAACTCACTCCTGAGTTCGCTAAGAAATCGGGAAATGTTCTTTGGAGGTTTTGTAATGTCTCCCATGTTGCATCCTCCTCAACACGATCCTTCCACTTAATCTTGTATTCCGTGATAGTACGATTTCGAATCTGTCTTTCACGGAATTCAAGAATAGATTCAGGTTCGTGAGGAATAAAAGTTAAATCTGTAACTTCTATAATCTCATGAGGAGAAACAATTTGATCATCTGCACCCAATACTTCTTTCAGTCTACTGACATGAAAGACTGGATGTACTTTAACATCAGGAGGCAATTCTAGTCGATATGCAACTGGTCCAATTCTTTTAATGACCTTGAATGGGCCACAGTATCTGGGGGATAATTTCGGAACCAAACCAGTACTTAGGCTCTTGAATTCCTTAGGAATTCTCAAATATACCATCGTTCCTTCAGAGAACTCTCTAGGTGAACGCTGTCTATTAGCATAAAATCTGTCCCGATCTTGGGCACTTCTAATAGACTCCTTGGCAAACTGCAACATTTCCTGCATGTCTTGCAAGAAGTTCTTAGCAGCATCATTTTGAATCCCTTTTAATCCTACCATAACTGGTGACTTAGGTTGAAACCCGTACATAAGCATAAAAGGACTATAACCTGTACTAGAATGCTTTGCACTGTTGTAAGCAAATTCAATCATGGGTAGATAATCTTCCCATGAAGACTGTCTCTTAGATACATATGCCCGAAGCATGTCTTCAACCAACTGGTTGACCTTTTCTGTACTGCCATCGGATTGTGCATGATCCGAGGAACTCATACTTAGAGTAGTTTCCAATTTCTCAAATACAAGTGTCCAGAAGTTACTTGTAAACTTTGAGTCCCTGTCACTGACTATGTCAGATGGCAAACCATACAGCTTGAACAAGTGGTCCACAAACTCGTGAGCCAACTGAACAGCTGAAATAGTTGTTCTTGTAGGTAAGAATCTAGCCATTTTTGTCAAACGGTCGACTATGACCCAAATAGAGTCATGACCCTTGCGCGTACGAGGCAAACCAGTAATAAAATCCATGGAAATACTCTCCCATTTATTACCTGGAATCTGTAATGGCTGTAATAAGCCCGCGCTCCTAAGGCGTTCAGCCTTAGTAACCTGACAAACTCGGCAACCTACCACATAGTTCTCTACAAATGCACGCATCTTAGGCCAATAAAAGGTATGCTTCACAAGAGACAGAGTCCTATGTATACCTAGATGTCCCGCACTAGGAGCATCATGACACTCCCAGAGAATCTTGGATTTTAGGTCCAGAACATCAGGCACACAAATCTTTTCATTCCGGAACAGCAAGCCGTTCCTAATCATCCACTGACCTCCCGCCGCCTGTATCCTAGGTGGCACAATCCCTGAGTCCTGGTCAACCATGGAATTCCCATCCTGGACTCTCTGCCAATAAGAACTGAAATGACTATCAGTTGCGTATAGCCCTCTCAAGGATTGAAATAGGTCTGAGGATATTTCCGTAAATGACAAAGCATTTACAAACTTAACTCGACTTAAGGCATCCGCCACACTATTCAACGAACCCTTACGATAACGTATTTCGAAATCAAAATCCTGCATTAACTCTGCCCATCTGGCTTTCCTTCCTCTCAAGTCTGATCCATCACACACATACTTAATTGACTGGTGATCAGTCAATACAAGGAACTTTGAACCATACAAGTAGTGTCTCCAAACCTTGAGAGCATACACTACAGCATAAAGTTCCTTCTCCAGTGTGGGCCAACGATACTGAGTGTCGTCTAGCTTCTTACTCTCAAAAGCTACAAGTCTGCCCTCTTGGAATAGAGCTGCCCCAATCGCATAATCACTCGCATCGGCCTCTAAAACATAAGGCCGGGTAGGATCGGGTAATGCAAGAACGGGTGCTTTCTTGATAGATAACTTCAAGGTTTCAAAAGCCTTGTTCATTGCATCATTCCAAGGGATCGGTTGAGTAGACCTGCGTCCACGACCTTTCAATATGTTGGTCAAGGGTACCGTGATTTGTGAATAATCACGGACTGACTTCCGAAGAAATACCGTAAATCCTAGGAAAGAGCGAAGTTGTTTCACAGTCTGAGGGATAGGCCATTCTAAAACCTTCTGGATACGATCCAGATCAATGCTAATACCTTCAGAAGAAATCTTGTGTCCTAAGTAAATGATCTCCTTCATAAAGAAGTCACATTTACTCATCTTGGCATAAAACTTATGCTGTCTTAGAACAAGTAAGACAACCCGAAGGTGTCCTATATGATCCTCAAGCGTTTTACTATATACCAAGATATCATCTAAGAACACTACAACAAATTTGCCCAGATAATCTCTGAACAAATCGTTCATCATCTGCTGAAAAGTAGCAGGAGCATTGGTCAAACCAAAAGGTAATACGAGGAACTCGTAATGACCATACCTAGTCCGGAATGCGGTCCTATCTATGTGTTTAGCATAGATACGGATTTGATGATAACCCGTACGCAAATCAATCTTAATGAAATACTTCGCTCCGGCCAAACGGTCTATCAAATCATCAGAACGAGGTAAAGGATAGCGGTTCTTAATTGTAACTTTATTTCATCGTTTATAATCTATACACATCCTCCAAGAAGAATCCTTCTTCTTTCTTAAGAGGACAGGTGCACCCCAAGGAGATTTACTTGGGCGGATATAGCCCATATTCAGGTAATCCTGAAGCTGGGTAGCTAACTCATCCTCCTCTACCTGGCTCATCCTATACGGTGGTACACTGATAGGTTGAGCCCCTGGGACTAAGTCTATGCGATGATCTACTGCCCTTTCTGGAGGTAAACCTTCCGGCAGTTGAGCTGGGAATACGTCCTTAAAATTATCTAACAACGTTCTCAATTCTCGGTGTTCAAACACACTTAATTCATTTTTGTTAATTACCGAAACAATAAATGAAGAAAGTGGAATCAAAACACACTGATAGACATCATAATGAGAAGTGTTCAATATATTCCGAAGCTGCATCGCAGATACAATAGGCCCCTGAGAAGGGGTAATCTTATCACACTGAATACAAAATTGGGTGCCTTTGTCTACCAAAGAAAGTGTATGCTCCGTCCATCCAATCTGGATATTGTGGGTTTTAAACCACTCTATCCCGATCAGCAAGTCTACATGCTCTAAATGCATAACATAACATGTGAGAGCTCCCGTGTAGGCTTGAATCCGGATGGGAAGCGCTTCAACCTTGCGATCCCAAAACTGCTTCCCGGCTGGAAGCTGCACCTCATAGGTGTGGTCGCTAGGTACTATGGACAGCCCCATCTTCTGCACAAATTTGTAATTAACAAAATTGTGAGAGCTGCCCGGATCAAAGAGAATGTGAACCTGTTGGTCCCTAACTTCTCCATAAACTCGGAAAAGATCATGGGAACCAAACAACGAAGTATTAAAGGTGCAATTACAAGAAAGGGGGAAGATAATGACATTTACTGAAATACCTGTCATCGTAACCTGGTTGGCTCCCTTGGCTGCGGTACGTGGACCTGCCTGGAGCTTCGGTCCTAGCACCAATTTGTGGTTCTTCCGCTTAGGACACTCATTCTTCGTGTGGCCCCGCTCCTCGCAATAAAAACATCGGCCCTCTTTCTTGAGCCTGAGAGTGCGAAGGAAACGGGCCTTACCATTCTTCGCAGGAGTTAAGCTTTTCCTGGAGGTGTTGTCCGTAGACTTCGTCTCCCCAATACCAGTCGCATGCTGAAAGAACTTGCGTTTGTTCTTTCCGCTGGTCTCGGTAACTGTGGTTGCCTTGGTACCGGCCATGGTATCGTCATATATGCGCGCATATGTCATGGCCTCCTGCAATGTTGTGCACTTGTTATTCTTAATCTGTAACTTATAGGAGTCTGGCAAACCATCCACGAAAAAACCTAACAAGGTTACAGGATCCATTTTAGTGGCCCTGGTTTGCAGATCCCTAAATCTTTGAAGATAAACTTCAAAAGTTAAATTCAATTTTGACATATCGAGGGCCTTGAGCTTGCCGACGATATCGTAGTCATCTTCCTTCTTCAGGAACTCCTTCCTGAAGATACCCTCAAATTCTGTCCAAGTATCAGGCTTAGGCTGAAGTTCTTTCCACCAAAGCAAAGCTTTACCTGACATAAACCCTGCTGCTAGCTGAATCTTTTTCTCATCTGGATAGGGGTGAAATTGGAAGTGTACTTGCCACTTGTGCAACCAAGTGTCAACCACCTCCTTTGTTCTTGATTTCTGGTCACCTGGAAAGGGATCCGGAGTGATATTCGGGCCTAGCACGGAGGCCATGGCATCCACATGCGTGAGTGCTTGAACCGTGCTAGCCAGAAGAGTCAAAGTGGCTTGTATCCCTTGGAGTTGCTGTGTCAACCCCGATTGATTAGCGTTGACCTGCTCAAATTTACCATCCAGAGCAGTCGTGAACTCACTGAAGGCTTTCTTAGTGATCAGGTCGTCATAGAGACCCTGATCATCCTCTCCCACTGGAGTGTAATCTAAGTCCTGCTCTCCCATAGCGAACTCGGGATTCGGAGCATCAGACATGGCTGAATCTGATTTGATTGCAAACTGAGAGAAATAACTGGGAGAATCGAAGCTGGAAGGAGAAGAGTAGAGGAAAGAAACCGTCCCTCGAAGATGTGGCGAAATCAGAGAAGCTGGCTGGAAAAGAGATGCCGTAAACTGACGATCAGCTTGCGTAGGTGATGGTTTCCTTCTGCTGGTCCGCTGCAGGCCGTACAGTACGGAAAGTCTGCTGCTGTTGCAGCCGTTTCTTGGAGGCGAATCTCAGGCAGAGGCAGGACGCAGGGCTGCTGCTATTGCAGCCGTATCTAGATGGCGGAACTCTGGTAGGGGCAGGCCTTTATTGCGCTGTCTAGCTTGAGACTACGGCTGGACTTGAGATCTCGCCAGGCTTTATAGAAGGTAGCGCAGCTATTCTGGAGGCTTTGCTTTCTAGGAAAGCCTAGCCACGCTTTCTAGAAAAGCTTGCCTCCCAAAATTGGAGGCTTGAGGCTAAATTTAGCATGCACACCCTCCAGTCTTGGAGGGTCGATGCTTTTTCTGCCCCACCTTCCAAACTTGGAAGGTGGTGCTTTTTCCGCACCTCAGCCACCCCTAGATGCTACTGGCCGCACCCTGTTCAGCCTGGCGCACCCCCTGCCTGGGCCGAATCCTGCACCAACTGATGGCGCACTCCTCGGCCTCACCTACCAGCGACACCTACCTCTGTGCAGCTCTGACCAGCATCCCGATTCCATCTCCTACCTAACAGCCCTGTTTCGCCTCTCTTCCAATTCTCTCCACACTCTCCTAGCTAAAACTTCACTCCCTCTCTCACTTAGACCCTTCAGCAGTTTCGAAATCAAGTCTCTCCTTCTTCCTGCCTTTTCCAGATATCTCTTCACCCCTTCTACCCAGGTAGACAGCAAAAAACGCAGCAGGAAATCTCGAATTTTAGGGCATACCTGGAAGAGAAATCCGTCAAATTTCTCGCATCAGAAGTTCCTACCTCAGGAGTTGGCTCTGATACCAACTGACACGTCCCAGCACTCCTGAAACCCCTGATCTGCAAAATAACCACACACAACATCAGAACTGAGCAGGCTGCTCACCACCCAACCGTGACATCTACGGGATGTGATCCCGAATCAGAAGATGTCCCCCCGAGCCACGAGCTGAGCTACTGGCACGAACTCCCAATCAGATCCCAACCAACCTGGTGTCCCATACCACCAGGTGGTGCTGTGAAGCCCTGGATCTGCCACTGGGCCTTGGGCTACGCTAAGATGCAGGCGCGTGTCCGCGACACAATCCAGGATCAGACCTAGCACCTGGGAACGAGACTTGCTCCCAACTGCACACTGAGAACTGAACCCCCTGGGCCTCTTTTATAGACTCGGGCCCCGGCGCCAAAAATAGCGAAGACCTATAAATAGTTCGTACCCTTGCCACTCAACCCGAGAATCAAGCCTGCCTAGCTCTAAGCCTCCCCAGGCTAACCTGAGCTAGTTCTGTGTAACTAGTACACGTCAGATACCACTCCGTGCACATGACAACAACCTGGAGTCTTCCAGGCACCATGCTCTGAGGGTCTGTTTCAACCCGTCCTTCCTTTCGCAAGGTCCGCAACCAATGAATATCTCCAGATAACCTGGACCACGAACTCTCACTGAGCTCTCAAGCAGGTACTCTTCTAGCTTCAATACACCTTGTCATTCACCTTCCAGCAATCTGCGTTTGAGATTTGAAGAAACGCCCACACTTCCCCTTCTGCCTTCGAAGAAGGCCAATCGCTTACAATCTCGCATTACCTGAGAGCAGAGTCTCTCCATAGCATGCTATAAAGGCTCAAATGAAGGACATCAAGTACATACCAGATCGTCGTACTACCTGTGTGCTTGCTCTGAAGGTAAACCATGCACCTCATCGAGGCACACACCAATAGCTTGTGTAATCCTGTACTGTCCCCTTCTGAAGTACAGCATCTATCTAAACATGAGACCTCGGGACACTCCATGGAATCCACCCTTGTGTCAGTGTCAACAACCACACACCTGGAAGATACCAAGCACTCTATGATGTCCTTCACCTTCACAAAGGTATGACTCCTCATCGACCCACATCTCAATGTCAGACATCCTCACTGTGGTATGTCATATGCATGGTGTACCTAGGGTTGGAAAGCAGGTGAACGTGGGTTATGGGATAGCATAGGGCTGGATGGCTATTTTTAGCCGAGATTGCTATATATAGAGATCGATTCATATATAGTGCTCGTTTTATATGGAGGGAGCTATTCATAGCATTGTGCTATCTATAGCAGGTTTCCTTCTATATAGAGGGAGGGCCAGTGCTATTGTGTAGATTAGTTGAGCACTCCTCAACTGATGGATGGGGCTTGGAGACAAGCCGGGACTCTGGCCATCTACATGGCGGATCATAGGTGGTGTATCGAAGGTCCTCTGGACGGGCTCAGGTGGTATGGGACGCCTGGGTTAGATGCAGGCCTATGGATGAGTCGAGCTATAGCCCACGTGCTCGAGGGTGGTCGGGAGGATCGAGGCACCTGCGTTATGATTCTGGTTGTATTGAGGATGAGATTCTAGGTCAGTGATAGGGTCAGATCCTACGGGGTCGTGTCATTTGGTATCAGAGCTGTCCTATCACAATTAAATTCAATGCAAGGTATGCAGAAAAGATGTCTTCCATGTACGCTTTTTGAGATTGCTCTTGCAAATCTGAATTTCCGCTCATGTATGGGCTGAATCGTTGTCTGATGATGTGCGCTCATGATTGGGAGAGTTGTGGAAGAAATAGAAGCATAGGCTGTGTACTCTCTCTCGGTTGCTACGTGTTTGGAAATGGAGATTCCCTGAGAAGGGTAGGCGATGAAAAGATGTTTCAGCAAGAGATATGAGTATGTGTTGTTTCTGACCTATAACTTCCCACGCTTGGGTTGTTGATGTGATTGGCTGTGTGGGGAAGAGTAGGCTGGTTAGGGAAAGAATTCGCTCTAGGTTCTCAAGGATGAGATTCCTACCCTAGAGACCTAGATTTGCTGCAGTTGAGAAGTAGGAGGAAAGAGAGAGCGTTCATAAGCCTAGAAAGCGGCTTGTCTAGGAGATTCGGGCATCAGAGACAGGGGCAATATGATTGGGGCAGGCGCTTGGCTTTGCTAAAGAAGCATATGGCCTGATTTTAGCGCATTTTGGCTATTTTTGGCTGGCTGGAGAAAAGCGGGACAGGATCTATTAAAAGCGAGACTGTTTTTTGGTTAAAAAGCAGGTTGCTTTTTTGTTTTTCTCTAGCAAGGAAAGCACGTGCTCTAAATCAAGCACCCACCCTAAATTCGCCTAGCTTTTGGTGGTCCTTCCTGGCTATTTATATACCCGGGATTTCTCTCTCTCTCTCTCTCTCTCTCTCTCTCTCTCTCTCTCTCCAGCACTTCAGCGCATGAAGGCGAATTTCCCACCCTCTTTCTATCTGAGATCAGCCTATCAAATTCCGCCATCTTTCTTGCTGTCTTATACCCGCCTTCTTCCTTGACTCCACACAGCACCAGATTCTCTTTTGCTAGTGTGAAGAGCACGTGTTGGACGCAGCTGTTTTTCTTCTAGTCCCTCTCCCATGCGAGATATTTTCCAGCCATGGAAGGACATCAAAGTAATGAGACACCTACGTTGGATTACTGTTTTATTGAGATGGAGGATGAGGCTACATCGGAGGTTATTCCTCGTAGACCTCATGACCTCCTACGAGAGATGGATTCCTTGATGGATGAACTCTGGGCAGCTCTTCACTACTATAAAACCCCTCAGTACCAAAAATATATTGCAGAAGGCTCATGCTGTTCTAAATGTAGACAGCTTGTTTTAGAGTCTTTATACCGCTTCCGAGTTATTGAGAAGCGATGTGAAGAAGTTGAAATCCTCAGTTTTGACCGACACCTAATTATTTTTTGCTCGACTGGATCTTTTGAACCACGTTTGGTTCAAGATGTTCCCCAATTTTGTATGAATTATAAACTGTCTTGTTATTAAATTGACCAGGTTTTGGTTAACTTGGGTTTGATTTGTAACTAGTGGCATCTATAATTTGATGGTTTTTTTCAAATTATACTTTTCTTGCATATATCTTGAAGTTTTTTAGATATATGGTACATTGATGGTGCCCGAGTATTTGTTACATATTAGACCGGATTTAACAAAGGCAATTGGATTTCCCTTTCTCGAATCTTGGTGCGTAGATTCCTGTTTAGTTTCTATTTGAAGTTTTGATCTCGATGTGATTGTGAGTTATGGCGTTTCTTCGAGTTACCATTGGACATATGAAGGTTCTTATTGATTAGACCATGATTGACACATCCCAGCACTCCTGAAACCCCTGATCTGCAAAATAACCACACAACATCAGAACTGAGCAGGCTGCTCACCACCCAACCGTGACATCTACGGGATGTGATCCCGAATCAGAAGATGTCCCCCCGAGCCACGAGCTGAGCTACCGGCACGAACTCCCAATCAGATCCCAAACCAGCCTGGTGTCCCATAGCACCAGGTGGCGCTGTGAAGCCCTGGATCTGCCACTGGGTCTTGGGCTACGCTAAGATGCAGGCGCGCGTCCGCGACACAATCCAGGATCAGACCTAGCACCTGGGAACGAGACTTGCTCCCAACTGCACACTGAGAACTGAACCCCCTGGGCCTCTTTTATAGACTCGGGCCCCGGCGCCAAAAATAGCGAAGACCTATAAATAGTTCATACCCTTGCCACTCAACCCGAGAATCAAGCCTGCCTAGCTCTAAGCCTCCCCAGGCTAACCTGAGCTAGTTCTGTGTACCTAGTACACGTCAGATACCGATCCGTGCACATGACATACTCCCCCTCCTCTAAGAACTCACTCCTGAGTTCGCTAAGAAATCGGGAAATGTTCTTTGGAGGTTTTGTAATGTCTCCCATGTTGCATCCTCCTCAACACGATCCTTCCACTTAATCTTGTATTCCGTGATAGTACGATTTCGAATCTGTCTTTCACGAAATTCAAGAATACACTCAGGTTCGTGAGGAATAAAAGTTAAATCTGTAACTTCTATAATCTCATGAGGAGAAACAATTTGATCATCTACACCCAATACTTCTTTCAGTCTACTGACATGAAAGACTGGATGTACTTTAACATCAGGAGGCAATTCTAGTCGATATGCAACTGGTCCAATTCGTTTAATGACCTTGAATGGGCCACAGTATCTGGGGGATAATTTCGGAACCAAACCAGTACTTAGGCTCTTGGATTCCTTAGGAATTCTCAAATATACCATCGTTCCTTCAGAGAACTCTCTAGGTGAACGATGTCTATTAGCATAAAATCTGTCCCGATCTTGGGCACTTCTAATAGACTCCTTGGCAAACTGCAACATTTCCTGCATGTCTTGCAAGAAGTTCTTAGCAGCATCATTTTGAATCCCTTTTAATCCAACCATAACTGGTGACTTAGGTTGAAACCCGTACATAAGCATAAAAGGACTATAACCTGTACTAGAATGCTTTGCACTGTTGTAAGCAAATTCAATCATGGGTAGATAATCTTCCCATGAAGACTGTCTCTTAGATACATATGCCCGAAGCATGTCTTCAACCAACTGGTTGACCTTTTCTGTACTGCCATCAGATTGTGCATGATCTGAGGAACTCATACTTAGAGTAGTTTCCAACTTCTCAAATACAAGTGTCCAAAAGTTACTTGTAAACTTTGAGTCCCTGTCACTGACTATGTCAGATGGCAAACCATACAGCTTGAACAAGTGGTCCACAAACTCGTGAGCCAACTGAACAGCTGAAATAGTTGTTCTTGTAGGTAAGAATCTAGCCATTTTTGTCAAACGGTCGACTATGACCCAAATAGAGTCATGACCCTTGCGCGTACGAGGCAAACCAGTAATAAAATCCATGGAAATACTCTCCCATTTATTACCTGGAATCTGTAATGGCTGTAATAAGCCCGCGCTCCTAAGGCGTTCAGCCTTAGTAACCTGACAAACTCGGCAACCTACCACATAGTTCTCTATAAATGCACGCATCGGTATCTGACGTGTACATGACAATGATGCGTCTTGTTGGATACCTTCTTTGAATCATGTCCAAAGGCGGGGTCATTGTGATTCTCACTCTTTTGGCCCGAGGTCATGGATAGTCAAGATTCAAGAGTTGTTAAAAGAAAAGGATTGAGAACGGATTTGCCACCCTGACTCAATCTGGGATCATCTGAGTTGAAGAGGGATTGGCTACCTGATTCACTCATATTGTCCACCGAGTTTTTTATTTGCAGTATACTTTGGTGGTATGGGACACTAAGGTATGTTACATTTAAGATTCTCTGATGTGGTGGTATAATCCAGCGTGGAATAATACCCAAGGACCTCTAGGGTGAAGTACAAGTAGGCTGAATTGAATTGGGGGCAACCTGATTAGATTTTTTTTTACAAGGGCTGACTAAGATTCTTTACTCTAAGAGAAGCCATGTATTTTTTGGGTTCAACCCTGCAGCTCTATAGTCTAGACACAATCTCAGGGAGGGTTACCGCATCTCTTCTGATGATGGTCTGTCAGTGCCTTGTTTGGAACTTGATGTTCCTAGATAAGAGATCCTAAGAACTGGATGATCTTGTGATTGGAGCGGATTATTGTGCACAAGTTAATACAGTATATTCGATAGTGGATCTTGTTTTAAGAGATTTCGGATTGTATGTTTCCGTAGTCTTTAGATCACATAGGATGCTATTCCTATGATGGTTGACTATATACATGTCTAAAATAGTACCATTGACTGGATATAGCCAACTGAATTTTTACTGATTATCCTCATGTAGGGGCATTTCAAGGATAGATCAAGGGGACCATATTTTTTGTCAGGATTTTGCCCATTGATACTTCCATGAAGATTCTTCCATCATGAGTTATGAACGGACACCTAATTGTTCTGCGACGGAAAAGTCTATCATGTATTTCAACCCAAGAATTTGAATTACAAGGATATTCCGTTGAGGGATTTTCTGAATACTAAGTAATTCACGACATTAGGGTTGATAGAAATTGCAACCCAAAAATTGACCTCGAGGGGTTCAATTGATGGGGTTGTTCGAACAATGATTCCTCGATCTCAACCTAAGATTTTGGGTTCAAGGATACTCAATAGATAAGGTTGATAGAATCATTTACCTTCAGGTACAGATTTTACCATGCTTGTGTAAAGGATATGTCAACGGAACTAACTCTGTGGATTCAAGCGTTATTGGATTTCTCGAGGAGAATACTTGACGATACGTAACCTTGTTTAGATTGAGAGATTTACTTTCTTTGGGTTAGTTATCAAAGATTGTGGCTTTGGCCTTAGATTCTCTTTGATTTGAATCTCATGGAACGTATAGCACACTCAAATTGATAGTCAGAGTATAGTTATTGGTATTGACTCATCTTCACAGAGAGTTTTCGGGCTTTCTAGTGAACTCAGGAGTGAGTTCTTAGAGGAAGGGGAGTATGTCATGTGCATGGTGTACCTAGGGTTGGAAAGCATGTGAACATGGGTTACGGGATAGCATAGGGCTGGATGGCTATTTTTAGCCGAGATTGCTATACATAGAGATTGATTCATATATTGTGCTCGCTTTATATGGAGGGAGCTCTTCATAGCATTGTGCTATCTATAGCGGGTTTCCTTCTATATAGAGGGAGGGCCAGTGCTATTGTGTAGATCAGTTGAGCGCTCCTCAACTGATGGATGGGGCTTGGACCCAGGCCGGGACTCTGGCCATCTACATGGCGGATCATAGGTCGTGTATCGAAGGTCCTCTGGACGGGCTCAGGTGGTATGGGATGCCGGGGTTAGATACGGGCCTATGGATGAGTCGAGCTGTAGCCCATGTGCTTAGGGGTGGTCGAGAGGATCGAGGCACCTGCGCTATGATTCTGGTTGTATTGAGGACGAGATTCTTGTCATGATCTGTGACGTATTCCTTTCTCTCTTTCTAGACTTATGGATGGTTTGATGAATGGACACTTGTGGAAGGGTATGCTCTTTCGACGGGACACTTGCCCTTTCGACGGGACACTTCCTAATGAGGCATAACCCTTCACAAGAGACATCCTAATGAAGAGACATTCCTATTGTAATGTACCCTCTCATCAAGGGTCACACCCTTCACAAGGGGTACACACCTCTTCATGCACATACCCTTTGGAGTACAACCTTTTCATGTGTGACTCTTCACTCTCTATATAAGAGAGGCCCAATTGTATGTATGACAACAACATCCACCCTACAGACATTCAAGCAATATAATTATTCCTTGTTCTCTGCTATCTCAGTCTCCTTTCTGTTCCTTAGCACATTTCTAAATATAGTAAATCTAGGATTTCTTACAGTGGTATCAGAGCAAAATTCGCTCCTGCCTGTAGGAAATGCCCCCCACCTTCTAGCGCTGATCTGATACATTTCTGCCGCTAGAAGGATATCCGTGCACATTGTGCATGGAAGAGATGGAGAGGATGAGCGTAAAATTTTTAAACGCCTACCCGGCCTAAAGTCATCCTGGCCTCTCCATCTCCCTCACATCACAAGTTGATGTGAATGGACACGACAAAAATCGTGTCTTTTCAGGTGCTTGGGCTGTCCCAAAACCAAGGGACGCACCTTTTCCACCATGGGACGCACCTTTTGGTGACGAGTCTCGACTCCTCACTCATCGGACATACCCCATCGTGGACAGAAGGACTTACCTATTCGTGCAGGGTCACACCCCTTTTAACAATAGGGACATATCCCTTCATGAACAGGTGCACCTATTCCAAGGGTCACACCCCTTCGAATAGGCACACCTTCTAGGCCCCCAAGTACCTACAAAAGGGTACCTAGAGGGGTAAAAAAGGGAAAAAAATAAACCCATCCCCTACCCCTAGGTTTACCCTAGCTACCTAGGGTTAACTAAACCCCCCATTTAATTTTTGGGGCAACTAACCCATTAGGCAGCCCAACGAAAAGTCGCCAGCCCTTCCTTTCCTATCCCGTACGGCCTGCACCGTACGGAATTCCTGGCACCAGCCCTGCACCGTACGGACCTTCCTGCAGCCTGCGCCAGCCATCGCCCTGCGCCGTACAGCCTGTGCAGCCCTGCGCCGTACGGTCCGCCAGCCTGCACCGTACAGCCTGCACAGCCCTGCACCAGCCCTGCGCCGTACCACCCGCAGCCCCCGTACTGCCCGCAGCCCTGCGCCATACTGCACGCCAGCCCTTGCGCAGCCTCGCCTCTCCAGCACGCTAGCCCTACGCATTCATTGGCCTCTCCTGCACACAGCCCCCCCCCCTCCTGCGCAGTCCTTGCCAGCCAAGCCCTGCCCTTTCCTGCGCAGTCCAGCCTTGGGAACTGCCTTGTGCTTCGCCATTGCCAGCCTGCAGCCCCCCCCCCTTGTTTCGCCATCCTTGTCCTGCCAAATCAGCACCAGTTGCAGCCTCCTCGCGATGAAGACCGCCAGTTAACAGCCCGGACCAGACAAGCCTCGATCTCTCCTCGCAAACCACTGCAACATGGATCTCCGGACAGCGATTTGCAGCCTTCTTCTACGCAATAACTTGGCAGATTAAAGTATTGCCAGGTGGAGTCTTTCCAATCTGCTTTTTAAGGATTCTCTTTAACAAATTACAGCAAATGAAAGAATCCACATTAAAGCATGGAAACCCCTGGTAATTCACCCGGCATTTCAAGGACACTTCAGGCATCAGCTACCACACAATATCGCGTTCAAATTGCACAGCCAGCCCATTTTGGAGCCTTCGCATCTTGGGTCTTCTGTGTCACGTGCCCTCCGAGTGACTTGGACCACATCCTCTACCTTCTGCGTGAGGCACCTCAGTTACATTATTTCCTCAGCACAGTACAGGTTGTGTTCCACGAGACACGAAGATATCCGAAACACGATATTCCTCAGGAGTTTGCTGTTCATTTTTGGAGAGAATTTTACCCTTCACCTTCGGCATCTCCAGGGTACTCTCCACCTCCTTCAACTCCCAGATATCCTCCTCTATAGGTTGTACCTTCTCCAAGTCAGTATTTACACTCTGAAGGCACTCCTTCTCCTGGATATCCTCCACTTCCGACAGCAGCTCCTTACCCTTTTTCAGATCCGTGGACTCTGCTACCTATCCCTGTCCTATCACGAGCAGTAACACCACTTTCAGCATCACCAGTGTTACCTCAGACAGGACCTCCCTTATCAGATTTCCACGGGTGGTTCCATCCTGCCTCGCCTGTCCCCTCCAACATGAGCAACCTCAGGGAGCAGCCCGAACCCTCTTCCAGAAATGGTACAAACTAGAGCGCAAGTTCGCGCTTTTCTCACAGGGATCTCCGACATGTCGCACCGGTCGCGTGAAGCCTCTCCAGAGATTAAAGAATCAAGTCCCAAAAAGACCCCTGAAGGCAACGTCCACGGCCAATCACTATTGCAACTTCAAATATCTCAGCTTCAGGACAGCATCTCCGACTTGGTTCAAAAAGTTCAACAACTTCAAGATTCTCGAAGTCCCGCACATACAGAGGATGACGTGACGCAACCAGACGACAATGCGGACTCTTTCCCACCAGAGGTAGAAAACACTGAACTACGTGCCCTCTACCGATTACTTCAAGCTTCCAAAACTAAAAGACTTGACGTCAAACTTCCGGAAGCCTGCACTGGTCAACGCAATCGCCGAACAGTTGACCAATGGCTCGCTAAAATGCGCATGTATTTTGACACTGTTGACCTCACTGAAGGCAAAAAGATCGCCTTGGCAGCCTCCCTCCTGAAGGATACAGCATTTCTATGGTGGCAAAGACGCTTAAAGGACGGAAAAAGTGTGTTAACATGGGAACGTTTTGAACACGTGCTCCGTAAGCAGTTTGTACCTGCCAATACGGACTTCCAAGCACGTTCAAAACTCCGACAGTTGGAGCAAACGGGTTCCCTGTCTTCCTATATCTCTCAGTTCACAACATTGGTGCTGGAGATTGATGGTTTAACTGAGGATGATCGCCTTCATGCTTTCATCTCAGGCCTAAATCCCTCGTTACGCATTGATGTTCTTAAAGCAAACATCACCATCACAGATGGCGCTATTGCTTACGCAAAGCGCATTACAGATTTCCTAAACACAGGGAAGCTAAGTGCTAATCGCACACAGAACTCTACTATGGCCAAAGGTGCTCGCCCTCAAGATAACACCAGGTTTCGAAAAAACTTCGGTAATCAAGGTCAGCGACAGTCTCAAGATCCCCAGAAGCCTCAGAAATCATTTGCTGGATTCCAACAGATGCACTCCCCCAAGGATCGTGTTTCTTCTTCTTCACAAAGTCATTACCGACATCCCCAACATAAAGGTGCGGCCACTGACAAGAAGAACAACTCCAGCACAAAAGGACTTTGTACCATCTGTATAGGCGACCATAGATGGTTCAATTGTCCCAAGCGACCAAAGCAAAATTCTAATATGGAACCTAGCACTTCCCAAAAAAAGATGCTACCTCAACACAAGACAAGAAAGGCAAAGCTGTTCGAATGGCGAATACCATCCACCTGAGCCTTGCCAGCAACCCCGAACCTTCCCTGGCTACTCAAGTACTTTGTGTTCAAGGATCGGTTCGTGGAACAACGGTCACCATCCTCATCGACAGTGGCTGTTCTCATAATTTCCTAGCCAGTTCTGTGGTCGATAAACTTCGGTTGACCACCAGTCCTAGTCTCATGGACTATCAGATTGAACTCGCAAATGGAACAACTTTCTTGTGCAACACCAGGATCAAAAACTTGTCTTTTCGCATCCAACATTATACGAACAAGTTGAACTTCGACATCATGCCTCTTTCTCGGTACGATGTCATACTCGGACAACAGTGGCTCTACGACTATGATCCATCAATCAGTTTTCGCAGCCATACTATCCAGTTTGTCCACCAGGGAAAACTTATTGAGCTAGCTGGTTCTAGGGATTCTCCTTCAACCCCAGTTGCCTCTGCCCTACAAGTAAAGAAGTGGGTTCGTAAACGCCAAGCAAAGACTTCACTTCTGTTGGTTACGGCAGTAGAGGAGACACCAACAAAGGATCCTCCTGAGTACCTCAACCAACCTTTTTTCCAGCCTTACCTGTATATTTTTCCACAGGAATTGCCAAAGCAATTACCACCTCGACGACCAGTGGATCACCCAATCGAACTTATTCCAGGCAGTAATCCACCGTCGAAACCTCCTTATCGGGTTTCTTATACTCAAAATGAAGAAATCCAAAGATAGGTCACCGAACTACTCGACAAAGGTCACATTCGGCCCAGTCGCAGCCCTTTCGGATCTCCTGTACTACTTGTGGAAAAAAAGAATAAGTCAATGCGCCTCTGCATCGACTACCGAGCCCTCAACAAGCTCACTATCAAAAACAAGTATCCGTTGCCTCGCATTGATGACCTCTTCGATCAACTTCTACATGCAACACAATTCTCCAAGATTGATCTTCGTTCAGGTTATCATCAAATACGCATACGAGAAGGCGATGAGTACAAGACAGCTTTTCGAACAAAGTATGGACACTATGAATGTTTGGTCATGCCTTTTGGGTTAAACAATGCCCTGGCCACATTCATGACATTAATGAACGACATCTTCAGGCCTTTCCTCGATAAGTTCGTCATCGTTTACCTCGATGACATCCTCGTTTTCAGCAGATCCCTACATGAGCACAAACAACATCTTCACCAAGTTTTTGAAGTTCTCCGCGCAAATTCTCTCTACATCAACATTGAGAAGAGTGAGTTCTTCAAGACCCAACTTGAATATTTGGGACATGTTATTTCAGCTCAAGGTATCTCTGTGGATCCCAAGAAGGTCGAGGTAATCCGAAATTGGCCCACTCCTAAGAATGTTCATGATGTCCGCTCTTTTCTCGGATTGGCAAACTTCTACCATACAAAGGTCTATCAGTTTTCCGAAATCGCAGCTCCTATGTCCGAATTATTGAAAAGCACAGCAATTTTTCAGTGGCTTCCCGAAACAGAGTATAGTTTCCAACAACTCAAGCAAGCACTCACTACCACACCTATTATGGCTATTGCTGACCCCAACCTTCCATTTGAGGTCATGACCGACGCTTCCGATATCGCTATAGGAGCAGTCTTGATGCAAGAAGGCAGAGTTATTGCTTTTGACAGCCATAAACATTCTGATATCCAAACCCGATATCCGGTTTATGATAAGGAGTTTCTTGCTGTTGTACATGCTTATCGCTCTTGGAAACATTATCTCATGGGAGCCGACTCTGTGGTCAAGACAGACCATCACTCTTTAAAGTACATCTTTACTCAGCCAGTCATGAACGCTCGACAAGCACGCTGGGTTGAGTTTCTGGCCAACTTTCACATGACCATTGAGTACATTCCAGACTACGCAATGTAGTTGCAGATGCTCTCAGCAGGTTACCTCTAGCATCAGCCATGGTAATCTCTACATTATCTGTGGATGTTCCGAATTCATTCAAAGGAAAGTATTTCAATGATAAAGACTTCGGCACAGCAGTACAGGTTCTTTCAAAAGATCAACCTTCGACTTCCGAACAGAAGATTTTCTCATCCTATTCTTATACGGACGACCTTCTGTACTATCAAGATCGCATCTGTGTACCACATGACAAGGATGTTCGACGTCTTTTGTTAAAAGAGCATCATGTAGTTCCTTATGCTGCCCATCCAGGCATCAATAAGACTTATCGGTTACTCAGTGCAACATACTACTGGCCTTAGATGAAAAGCGATGTCATCAAAATGGTTACATCTTGCTTATCATGTCAACAAATGAAAGCAAGTCGACGACTTCCAACAGGACTTCTTCAGCCTCTTCCCGTTCCAACTGAAAGGTGGGAAAGTATTTCCATGGATTTCATTGCAACACTTCCACGATCCTCCAGAGGTAACACTCAGATTATGGTAATTGTTGACCAATTGTCCAAAATGGCACACTTTGTCGGTTGCAAAAGCAGTGCACAGGCTCCGGACATAGCCAAACTCTTCATACAACACATCTTCCGACACCATGGATTACCCAAGAATATCATATCCGACAGAGATCCTAAGTTTACCAGTCACTTTTGGATTTCACTGTTCGAATCTTTGGGTACAACTCTACTGTTCAGTTCAGCTTACCACCCAGAATCAGATGGCCAGACTGAAAGAGTCAACCAAGTTCTAGAAGAAATGCTTCGACATTATGTTCAGTCACGCCTCGCAACCTGGGAAGAGTATCTGCCACTCCTTGAGTTTGCTTATAATAACTCTTTCCATAGTGCCATCAGCATGACTCCATTTCAAGCAGCTTATGGACACACTTTGATTGTACCAACAAATTTTGTACTTCAACATCGAGTGGCCCTAGCTGATCATCTGGTTCAAGAAATGCAAGACATTCTACTGCAAGTCAGGGATCATATGCGAAAAGCGCAAGAGCGGTATCAACGGTCTGCCAACAAACATAGACGTCACATGGAATTTAACACTGGTGACATGGTGCTATTATTTGTAGCCCCACATCGCTATAAGACGATTAAGTCTGTGTTTCCTAAGTTGCGACCCAGATACTATGGACCTTTCCGGATCGTCAAGAAAAATTCACCTTTAAGTTACAAATTGGAATTACCACCATCATGGGGTAAAATTCATCCAACATTTCATATTTCTTGGCTAAAGACGTACATTCCAGGCAATGAAGCAGTTCCTCCTGCAGGTGATTATGTCCCAGGAATCGAAGACGATTATGTTCTCCTTATTCCTGAGCGTATTCTGGACCATCGACAGCGAGAGACTCGACATCGACTTATCACGGAATTCCTTGTTCTTTGGCGAGATCTGGACGACTCCGACGCTACTTGGCAGTCTGATGAAGACTTACAGCAGTACCCTGACCTTTTACAGCAGTATTTTCAGAATCTTACCATGATATTTTCTACATCAGTTCATTATCTCCACCAGGGTCTTCTTTTGAGTGGGAGGGGATGTCACGATCTGTGACGTATTCCTTTCTCTCTTTCTAGACTTATGGATGGTTTGATGAATGGACACTTGTGGAAGGGTATGCCCTTTCGACGGGACGCTTGCCCTTTCGACGGGACACTTCCTAATGAGGCATAACCCTTCACAAGAGACATCCTAATGAAGAGACATTCCTATTGTAATGTACCCTCTCATCAAGGGTCACACCCTTCACAAGGGGTACACACCTCTTCATGCACATACCCTTTGGAGTACACACCTTTTCATGTGTGACTCTTCACTCTCTATATAAGAGAGGCCCAATTGTATGGATGACAACAACATCCACCCTTCAGACATTCAAGCAATATAATTATTCCTTGTTCTCTGCTATCTCAGTCTCCTTTCTGTTCCTTAGCACATTTCTAAATATAATAAATCTAGGATTTCTTACAATTCTAGGTCAGTGATAGGGTCAGATCCTGTGGGGTCGTGTCAATCTCACTAACACACGGAGATGTCACCGGGAACAACTCTTCGATTACCACATTTGCTTTCGCCTTTGTATCACCCTCTGAATCTGACTCGGACTCCTTCCTTTGTTTTTCTGATCCGCCTTCTTCTTTCTGCAATCCTTCGCAAAATGTCATGGCGTGTCATAATAGAAGCATTTCTTCTTCTGCTTCCTCTTGGAAGTGTCCTCGTCATCAGAGTCGTCTTTCTGGGACTTGCCACTGTTAGGCTTGCCCTTTCCTTGCCAGCATAGTCCTTCACCAACAACGCCTTGTCGTCTTTGTCGTTGTTGTAGAGCTTCTCCCTAGCTTCTTCCTGTAGCAGTAATGGACCCAACTCCTCAAAAGTCAAAGGTTTGGTCCTCTATTCTACTATCACAATCGTAACAAAGTTTTTGAAGCTCCGAGTGTTGGAAAGGTCACCTCCCCATCTGTAAGCCCCCAAATGAGGAGTGCATGGGGGAGGGAGACCTAGGGCAGGATGTGCCCAAAGAGAGATTACCTGGATGTGTGGATCTGGGACAAATCTGGAGCATTCATGGTTGGCGGGGTGTCCTAGGTAAAAGGCGCGATGACGTCAGCAATTGTACGAAACTGTACCGCGCTGGAGAAGAGCCTGGCAGAGGACAGAACCAGCAGGACAGAAAGGCGCTGACATGGCAGGGGAAGGAGCAGCACATGGCAGCCCATATGGAGGGCTGGTTGGGCTGGGCAAAGCCAGCCAACCAGGCCCTATCTAGGGCTGGCCAAGGGCTCATCCCTTGCATGGAAGTGTGGGCCAAAGGCCCTAGAAAAGAGAGCCCCAAAGGGGCGTTTATATACAGAGTACAGTTCAAAAAAATAAAAGAACGTACCCTTGCGTTGACTCTGTCCTAGAGCTGAGCCAAGTTCTCGGCCTCCTGCTGCTCTAGGATACCTAAGCTCTCATCAAGGGGATATGGCCGTTTCACACCCACCAGAATGAAGTCTGCTAAGTCATAGGATTTGAGAGTCGTAGTGACTAGCTTTAGTGGCTCCTTGTGATGCTCTAGAGCTATAGCTCGAGCTCTTGTTCTAGGGTCGTGTCCATGTAATAGGCAGCAACAAGCTTTGTACAGATGAGCTGCCTTTAGATTTCCTTTCAGAGTCTTGTAATTGATTGTCCTCGATACAGGTTTCATGGTTTAGATTATCTATGCATAGCATAAGGCAAAGACGAACAATTCTTTGTATTTCTCAATTCTCAAAGCATAAAGCAAATTCTCCCTTGATTGGGGGAGGGGGCCCTCAATGGGTACAGGAACCCAATCGGTTGTCGACTCTACTCTGTCTCTACCCTCATCTCCTTTCTCTATGGTGGATTACGCTAATTCCTCGCTAAGGGTTTAAAGAAGGTCTTGCTGTGAATTACACAATCAGATTACCATTGCATGTTACAATGGTATCAGAGCTTCGGTCTATATCCAACTTGACTACCGCAAGTGTATGGTTGTGTTGAGATCCGAAAAGGACACACAATCAAGCACCATGGAAGGGTCAGGAAAAGGATTCAACCTTGAAGACTTTGAAGAAGAGAAAGACTACCAACAAGATCCGCCAAGTGCTCAAGAAATGATGGCAAACGTCCTAGAGCAGAATCGAGTCCTCCTACAGCAACTCGAAGAACAATCATCCCAGCTAGAAGTAAGCAGAAGACAGCTGGACCAAAACAACGTCTAGAGGAAAAAGGAGCAGAAAAGCCGCTAGAAGAAAGAGGAACCACAGATTTCGAAAAACTGCTCTTGTTGATGCGTGAAGAATGCAAAAATGAGGAGGCACTGCGACGCGCACAACTCGCCTAGGCAAAGAGGCAACAAAAGCTAGACCAAGAGGCCATGCTTCTCCAACACAAACACATGTTAGCCGCTATGCACACAAGTTTGAGCGCAACAGCCGTCACCGCCACAACTTCATCATAGACAAAGATAACACCACTCAAGCGGTCCACTCCAAATTTTGTTAAGCATGATGGTAAGTGTGACCATTCAACAATTTTGCAATTTATTCATCAGTTTGTGGCTCATTTTCTGTTAGCGTGGATTCAAGATGAGCAAGATAAAGTCCACCTCGCAGCCCCTCATCTTATGGGTGAGGTGGTGACCTGGTGGCAACATTGGGCTAGTAAGCATACTGACCCAACAACGCTTAAGACGAATATCGTTTGGGCAACGTTTGTGGCCGACCTCAAAGCCCATTTTCTCCCACCCCAATATATGCTTAAGCTAGAGGATGAGTTCTCTTGTCTCTCCCAAAATGGTTTGCTTGTATTGACATACAGACAAGGTCATCATGCTGGTGTTGGGTTGCGGGAATTATATTGCATGCAAAGATTAATACGTAAATCTCTGGCTAGCACAGTCGAAATGTATTATCACCACAATAATCTGCGACTAAGGCCTTCACAATATTGCAAAGCGAAAGACAATGAAAACTTCCTGACCCCTATATTAACCGTCAACAAATTGACAGACTCATGGACTGACTTGACGACCAAGCCTCATCGCTACTGTGCTTGTTGGCTGTACATCTAATCTAATGATCAATTACAAAAGAAACTAAGGACCCTATAGACTCTACTAATAGCTACTAGAGCTCACGAGGCGATTGACTCAATACACACAGGCTCAAGGCCTTCAACAAAAGGAAGGAGCTCTTCCAAAGTCATCGCTTATATCGTCGTCCACGATCACCGCCATGCATCCTCTTGGAGACAAGAACCGCCACAAGTGTCCCTTGGAGAAGTGTCTAGTCGTGTGCATGTGGAGGCAGCAACTCATGCCCAACTCCACGTGTCCTCCTTGTAGTCAAACCACCTCACAAATACTTTCACGAGCCAATCAGCAACATGGACCACTCGCCATCTAGTATCCAAAAGACCAAACCACACGAGGATGTAATCTAGGCTACAACTCCAACAGTTGGCGCAGAAGTTGGGCGTGACAGAGAGCGCCAACATGAAGCAATTCATTCGAGGATTGGACACGAACATCCGTTACACCATTCTGAACTTCGACCTGCCGGATTACAAGCGGGCCCTGACTCTCGCACAGAATCAGGAGATGATGCTAAACGGGGGAAAGCCCAAGCAGGTCCAGAAAGATTCCAAAGCCCCGCAGCAATCAAACAAGACAACGGGTAAGAAGAAGAAGAAGGGCAACCAATCCCAAAAGAAAAGACGGCCAAGCTTCTGGTCAAAAGAAGTCCAAGCCAAAGATGACTCCAGAAGAGAAGGCTAAAACAGGTATTACGAGAGGCTACCGACAAGCAAAAGCGGTACCACCAAGAACATTGTTGCTTTCATTGCCACCACATCGCTGGGCATGGCAAGAAGGATTGTTCGAATTGGCTTGCCGAGAAGGCTGCGAAAGCGCCTACTTCGTTCGCCACCAATGTATTGGCTCTTCTAGCCCCGCCTCCATCCTCAGCTACGAATGCCGTCTTCTCGGCTTTGAACACCGTTCCCACAGTGGTCTTTCAAAGTAAGAAGGAAGGCGATTCCTTAGATCAAAAGAAGGCGCTTATTTGAGCTAACAGGCATCAGTTTATTGTCATGTTCGATATGGGGAGTTTGAAAGATGCCACCTCCCCTCAACTTGCCAAGACAGTGGGGTGCACCTTGGTGCCTCACAAGCTTGCAGTGGACAAGTTCACACTCAGCTTGCACAGACACATCACGCATAAGGCTATCCATTTCACTTTTTCAGTTCAGAAGATATGTTCACACGGGATTTTATCCTAACTCCTTTGATGGGATGCGACATGATCCTCGAGATTCAGTGGTTCCGTGAGCATGTATCGACGCCTGATTGGTGGCAAGACACCTTCACGAGTGTGGAAGGTTTACCTGAGCCCGCCATGATACGCGATGATTAGAGCATACCAAGGATTCCGTTAGTCTCTCATATTCAAGCAGGTCGCGCCACCCGCAAGGGTGCCATGTGTGCACTTGCCTACGTCCAGTGCCAACTCACTACAGTTCAAGCCAGCTCCTCAAGTGGGGCAAGCAATGGTGGATCTACTCCAACAGTTCCAAGACATCATGCTCTGGATGATCTGCCACCCCAGCTTCCTCCCAACCGACCGGAAGACCATCACATTGATCTACTTCTAGACTCGACACCTCCAAGTAAGTTTCCATATCCACTTTCCAAGTCTATGGAGGGGGAGTTAGAGCAGCAATTGTCTCAATTACTGCACACAGGGTTTATTAGACCACCTTCTTCGCCTTTTGCTGGACCCATTCTATTTGTGGCAAAGAAGGATAAGTCCGCACGACTATGTGTCGAATACAGAGCACTCAACAAGCTTACAGTAAGCAACAAGTTTCTTATGCCCCGCATCAAGTACATCTTGGAATGACTCAATCGTGCAAATTTTTTCTCAAAGATTGACCTCAAAAGTGGCTACCATCAAGTCCGTATTTTTAAAGCTGACATACCAAAGACAGCTTTCCGAACAGAGTGAGCTCATTGCGAATTCGTCGTCATGCCCTTTGGTCTGAAGAATGCACCACCAACATTCAACAAGATGATGTCACAGGTATTTGCAGAGTATATTGGGAAGTGCATGTTCATCTTTCTCGATGATATCCTTATCTTTTCCGCTATAGCCGAGTAGCATATTAAAGATGTGCGATGTGCCCTACAATTATTACGTGATAACCAGCTATACCTCAATGCAAAGAAAAGTGAATTTGCTTTGCTGGAAATTCAGTATTTGAGCTACATCATTATTGCTCAAGGGATTCGATTGGACCCAAAGAAAATTCAAGCTATCACAAGTTGGGCAGTCCCCACGATGGCTCACAAGATCCGATCCTTTGTGGGTTTGTGTCAAGCATACAGCTCACACATGGATGGTTTCTTGACACACGCAACCCCTCTAATAGACTTACTCAAGGGGGTAAAGACACGTAGACAAAAAATTCAAGTCACAGGCAAAGCTTTGCAGGCCTTCCATGACTTGCAACGGGTAGCCACGATAGCACCAATTATGAAGATCACCTCTTGGGATGATCCCATTTCTCGTAATCACGGACGCTAGTAATGTCGCCATCAGGATAGTTTTACAAGAAGAGGATAGGCCCGTGGCATATTACCACAGAAAGCTTAACGATGCCGAAAAGAACTATTCAGTTTATGATAGAGAGCTCATCGGTGTCATCCAAGCATTAAAACATTGGAAGCCTTTCCTATACGGACAGACTTTCACGGTCAAGACAAATCACCAAGCCCTTAAGTAGCTTCAGACAATGCCTAGTGCACAATGGAGCGATCAGCAAAAACGGTGGAGCTAGATATTCCAGCAGTTAGGGGGAATGATCGAGTACATTCCCGGCAAAAACAACCCCGTTGCAAACACTCTCAGTCGGAAAGGTTCCATCCAGACCATACAGCAGGCCACTCTACTCGAAATCAAAGGAAAGGATCTTGATAGCATGAAGGCACAGTACGCGGAGTCAACAAAGTTTGACACGTAATTCCACTTACCCACGACGCTTGCTCCAGGCTATTATTGGCTTTTCCATAAGAAAAGATTATGTGAACTCAAAGACAAACGGTAGTTGTTTCTTCACGATGCCCATGACGCCCTTACTGGTGGTCATAGAGGTATCAACGGGACTTTGGAGAAGTTAGAGCTCTATTTCTATTGGCCAAAGATGCAGAAGGACGTATACGGCTATGTTTAGAATTGTCAGATATGCTAAAAGGTCAAGGCTTCCCACCAGAAAGCGGCAGGCTTACTTATGCCATTGCCAATCCCTAATGGTCCTTTTCAAGACATAGGTATGGATTTGTTTGTCGCTTTAGTAAATATTGTATGCTTATTCCCTGCAAACAAACGGCCAGCGCTGAAGATGTAGCTCGTTTGTTTATCAAGTATTGGTATCCCATTGGAGGGTTACCAAAGACCATCACATCCGAAAAGGACTCCAAGTTTACGTCTAACTTTTGACAAGCCTTGTTTGATAATTTTGGTACTAAGCTGCAGATGTCCAGCGCTTTCCATCCGCAATCGAACAACGAGACGGTAAAGTATAATGGCATGGCGTTTGATATTTGAAATGGTATTGTCATGATGCTCATACAAATTACTCCAAGAAACCCTATCAGGCTATCAAAGAAGGATAGGCTATAAAACACAAAACTTATCAAGCAACGTTTGGACAGCGGTTTACATCACTCCTCGCCCGGATGGTGTCTCCATCTCTTGAAGCCAACAAAACCACCGAATCAATGGCAGAGATTACAGAGCCTGTGAAAAGCCTGCATCGCCAAAGCTCAACCATCGTATACGCGCCAAGCTAACAAATCCAGACGAGATGTCCAGTATAAAGAGAGTCAATGGATATATTTACGCATTATCGAGCAAAGATTGAAGCAGGTGGGCATGCGATGCCCTAAGCTGTCCTTCACGAGCTTCAGACCATTCCCGATTATTCAAAAGATCAACGATGTCTCAATGAAGTTACACCTTCCAGACAATTGGACTATGCACAATGTGTTTCACGTAACTTGGTTGAAGCCATATTTTGGACCTCCTCTTTCAAAGATTTCCAACGAGCAACAACTTGAAGTTCTTGATGAAGCCGAAGTTTTGCAACCAGAACAGATCCTTTCTTCATAAATTCAAGCATGGGTCAGGACGCAGGATCCAGGAGTTTTACACCAAGTTCTGTGATCGAGGTCTACATTGTACATACGAATGATACAGAATCCTCGGGATTCACGAACAGTCTTGTAAAACTGCACGTTTTCAACAAAAATAGTTATTCCCGTCTTATAATCTGGGATAACTTTGCATGTATCTAAGTTTGTAGAGTGCTTCCACTCGTCGACAATAGAGTGTAGCTAGCAATTCAGTTAACATTCTCTTCCTACAGGTCAGTGCTATTGCGGTGGTCTTCAATTGTAGATAGATTGAGCACGGCTTGGTCTTCCACAATTTTAAGAAACGACAAAGCCCGTTTGCCACGGGTCCGGCATTATGGTACGACCCTACACCTTATCACACAGTCAACCGCGTTAAGTATAGATGGCCATCGTAGCCCTATTTATTGCGTTTGCAGTCTACGCTGGTATGAGATCTAGTCAACCGGCTGTTGGACAAATTTGGTTGTACAATGCATTATCCTAGGGGTCTGGAGATCTTATGGGGAGCCAAAACACGGCCTAAAGCACTGTATTTCCTATGCGATGTAAAAAATGAGAGAGAGAGAGAGACCTGCGCTTTTTGTTCCCTTGTCCGACTTGATAAAAGCCGTAGAAGACGACGGCGGTGGAGACTAAGAAGACAGCGACACCGCCAGGACCTGAGTTAGGGATTTTGCGGGCGTAACGGACAGGGGGGAAGCCACCGGGGGGAGGGCCGTCCTGCAAGACGGGCATGTCTTTGACGCTGGTCATGCCCTTGCGCCGGCGGATGATAACCTCGGTCATGGCTGCAAAACGATAGAGCGATCTGCAGACCCTCTTCCTCTCTCTCTGTCTCTGTGTCTGTGTGTGTGTGTTTTTTGTTGTATTTCACCCAAAAAAGTGTGTTTTGTTCTTCTTCTTCTTCTCTTGTGTTTTGTTCAGGCTATAGTAAAGCCATTTGGTTATGACCATTACTTTATTCTTTGCTGAAATTTTTGATTGGTTGGATTTTTCGTTGCCCATCTGCTCGTCCTCTCTCCCACTCTCCCACTCTCCCACTGCCACGTGCTTCTTTGCGTCTCCACTCTGCTCGTGGTCTCTCTCCCTTGGAGCTTTTCTTCATTTCCTGAGCGGAGCTTGTCCGTGAGATTTCCGTCGATGGTGTCTTTTGTTTGCACTAGTCAACGTGACGTTCGCTACTTATTTCCTTTGGTACTGGCGAGTAGGATCTTTATCCTCTCACGAGGATGTCCATTTCACGAGCGATCGGGAACGAGTCAAAGTCTAAATCGAGCAACTGGGCAATGAAAAATGCCTATCTAAATTTGTTTCATGATAACTAATAAAATATTTCCATCCCATGCATTGCTAGAGCATGCACAAGCACATGGCGCGGGCTGCTTTGGCTAGAAACACATGCACTTCTTCTCCAAAGGGGGTTCTGAGAAATCACCAAAAGGTACCCATGTTTACAGTCATTTCTAATGTTTTTAGGTCTTCTGAGCTCATTTCTAATGCCAAAAATGCCAAAATATGCATAAATCAAAAGTTTTACTTTTATTGCAAGGGACTTACAGAGTATATGTGTATATATATTTACTTATTTATTTATTTATTTATTTATTCACTCATTTATTTATTCATTTATTTATTTTAAATCTCATATGCAATCCTTGATATCCCAACCATGGGATATATGAAGAAATTGATAGACAATTTTTTGTATGGCATAAAATTATAGCATGATAGACCACCATTACTAAAATACATATGCAATCAGCCTAACCTCTTTGACCATAATGCTTGAGGGTTAAAACTCATCTAGTCATACTCGAAAGAGTGCTACTTTGACCATCTCTTGCAATTTGGAAGACAAAGATTTAGCTGAGTAAATTTAAAGGTGACTTATTTGAGTACATTGTCAAGCAAGTGATGGTGGGAAAGCTTCCTAACAATTGGCTAGAAATGGATTTGGTATCATAGTAGATTGTGTTCAAGAACTATAATGTTTGATTAGAAGGAAGTTTGATAATCTATAGGATGCCTCTTATATCTACGTTAGATATAAGAAGACTCACAATTTGTAGGATGCCTCTTATGTCTACATTAGACATTGTAGTATCCACACAAGAATTGGCTAGTCAATATGGGGATACAATTTTTTGTTACTTCTTATGTACTCTTAGCTATCCTATGCCATAGTTGGTTGAGAAGAGAAGGCATGCTAGATAAATTTTAGCAAAAAGCCCAATAGCTACTACAAGATTATGAGAAAGTCCCTAGGGTATTATTGTTCCAGCCAATTGTGTGTTGCTTGATTAGCGTGAAAGTACATATTCCCTTTGGAGGCGAGAGACCTTCCCTTTATAAGGGAGCATTGTGCACCACCTAGGCATTCACAGTGGGATGTTCTTATCAAAGATCATTTTCATTGTGGAGTTGCATTATATGCATCAACTCTCTTGGATGCATTTCACCATTTCCTACATAGTGTATCAGAATGAATTTATGCATCGACTCTCTTGGATGCATTTTTCCATTTCCTACATATTGTTTTAAAACAAATTTGAGCTAAAGGGATCCATAATGTCACATAGCAATGTATAAGTGTTTTCAGAGGTTAGAATGTGTGATGTCAATTATGTTCCCCCTTGCTTGCTTGACATGGCTCGTTCCCCCTTGCTCGTTGTTTGGGATACCTCTCCTCTCATTGGGGTATTATGGAAGAGGTAGGTGCTGCTGGGTTCACGGGTGTCACTGCCGTTATTGAGAACAATTGACGGCCATCTTCCTCGTTCGATTCAACTTTGTAGGAACAATACCACCGTGATGAGCGCGCTTTAAATAGGTTATCGCGAAAGACTTCGTTGCTGCTGTTGGGTTTGGTGTGTTTGGTCGCACCAGTGCTCTTTGGATCATGTGTGTTTAGGTGCTGGATAGCATTGGACGAAACCATTGGAGTTATTAAAGATCTGTTACCTTCCCTTCTGGCATGATTTGTTGAGGTTCATGGCCCAATCTGCAAAGGTATGGCTTCATCGTCCATCTATGGCTTGCCTATATAAACTATGGAGAAGTATGGGTTTACATCACTGATCATAGTTGCTCTATATACCCTTGTACGTTTCCTCTACTTCCTCTGCTATCGGTATGGCCTCTCTTGTTAAATTCTCTGTTGATTCGATGGAGACTAGTAGTTGAAACTTTGAACGTGGTATGATTTGACCACCTTACAGACTTTTACCCTTTACTTCCTTATTTCATTTGTTGGACTCTTCTTCTTTATGGTATGCACTTCTATTCACAAAAGGTAGAAATTGTGGAGCTCTCCGAACTGGAGAAGTTTGCCAATCCTCTCCATGTCGCATCGGTTGACGAGAAGCTTTCACATGAAATCACCACTATGATGTGTATCCTTCCTACTCCATTACATGTTATTTCTTCATTTAGCTGTAGCTTGATTTGAATACTATCCTCCGCATGTGCAAGTAAACAGAGTCATGCTTGAAATTTTCAGCACAATTTTCTCTAGACCAAAAGAAGGTATTTGTTCGTTAGTCATAGCAATCAATGGAAGATATTGACTTACAGGATCCCTGCCCCATGATATGCGAAAAATGTATTGAGGATAGCACTATTCTAGACTGTGAATCAAGTAAGGAAGCATTTCCTTTTTGTACCCCTTCTTCCTGTGTATATTTTGCACATTAACCCATAGGATCATATGCAAACGGCCCACCCCCTGTCCTTAACAAACTTTCTGTGATTCCTTTGTCGTATGGTATGTAGAGTGCCACGCCCTTTCCTTAACAATCCTTCTCCGATTCCTCTGTCCTGTGGTGAAGAAATATTGAATGACCAAGCTAATACTTTTGGCTAGAAGCCTCTTATTAGCAGTTTGTCCTCAATGAAATGATTGCATCTAGATTTTCAATTTCATATCATTTTCTGTACTTCTATTTCCTCCTTTGAATGGTTATTTTGAGCATTTGATTGTCACGTTATTAGTATTTGTTCGAACATGCTCTCCAATTGGCATTCGCAATACAATGTTCAATAATTTTGTCACCACCTCCAAGTATCTGAAATAGGGAAGCCTCTTGAAGCAATCTCCAATAGGTAAAAGCGCAAAGACAAGTTTGAAGAAAGCATTCCATGCGGCTGTGAAATATGCTTACAAAAGAAGGTATACTCTCTGTGTTTAAGATGTTTGAAATTTTACTTTATTTGACATGATAAAGTTGATGTGCTGTACCATTTTCCACACTTTTCCCTAATCACTATTCCAATATGCAAGCTACTTTTTTAAGAATCGACGACTTAGCGCATACTGCACAAGTTATGTTGGCTGTTGTTATAGTTTATACATCTAAACATATTGTAATTTATGGATGCTTCCGTGAAATAGTCTTTGTATTAGTCGAATTTTAAATCACCTATTGCTGATTTTGGAGATTATAATAGTTTGGGTCCTATATTTTGAGTGGAGCACAAATCCCTGGACTTTATTTTGTCTTTACTACAATTACAGCTTTGATTGAATCAATTCTATTGCAATGTCACTATTATAATTTTATTTGTGACGGCTGTTCAATATTGTGTGACTTTGAATGGAGAAATATGATACACTTTGTGTTCTATCACACATAGTTTTGGACTGACTGCATTCGATTTGTCAATGTTCAGCAAGCAAGCATTCTTCTTTGAAGAAGCAATTTGAAGATGATGCCACCTCTTCTTCACCTCCAAAAGATAGGCACACTAGTGCACCTCCTCTGGAAAGTGGTGTCTTTAATGTTCGTGCCATAGTTCTACTTGGATAAAATTTCGTCGGCGGGGGGAACACAATTCCAATACTAGGTATCAATGTATTGTCTGAGTTTGTAAACCACCGCTTTGCATTTGAGGGGTAACTGTTGGCCAATTTCGGCACATATAAGGCTAGGAATCCTACGTATCCCATCTGTATTCGTGCAAATTTCATCGATAGAACCAACTCTGGTACAATAACCCTTGTTCTCCCCCACTCATTTGTTGAACAATACATGAATTATCTTGAGATTCAGCCCTTTTATTGTATTAAGGGTGCTATTGTAGTTGAGAGAGGTACTGGCGAGGGTGGCACAACAAACTGTTCACTGCATGTAAACGCTTCATTGCAGTTATTCATGGTGAGCTTTGACGGACCCATTACTTTCCTACGTGAGACTACCATTAGGAAAAAAGGGAGTTCATTTTGGGGCCTTTTGGCCAAAATGAAAAGTAGCTCTCAAACAATGGCCATAGGGCTAAGGTAATGTGGGTAGATTATAAAAAATTTGAATTGTGTCTAGATTGTCAGAGCAAGAAAGAATATTTTATTCATGTACAACTATCAATAACAAATAAAAAATGTGGTCGAGCTACAACTATTGACAGATTCTACTATTTGATAGTGTCTCATTCAAAATACATCACCAACTGAAATGTGCTTTCCCTCCCAAACTACTCTCTGCTCCCAAAGTACTGTGTGTGTGTGTCTCTCTCTCTCTCTCTCTCTCCTGGTTGCTTCCTCGTATGCATTCCTTCAACCTGTAGATTGGGTTGCCTTCTGTGAGTTTTGGGTGGCGATGGCAAACCAATAACTTAAAGTACCTCTAGGAGCATGGTACAACAGCAAGCTCTTTGCTTTGTCAATCTCTCTCTTTGAATTTTCAAAAGTTTTAGATGAACCAATCTATGCTTATGCAAAATGGTGTGTTTATCAACATGTTGCAAACTAGAATGTAACTTTTGCAAGTTTTTCCTGCGTACGGCAAACCATTTATAGGACCTTGCTCTTTGAGAAGCTTTCTTTATCAAAATATCGAGGAGCAAGGTACACCAGCGATCTCTTTGCTTTTTCAATCTCTCTTTTTGAGAATTTAAAAGGGAAAGTGTTAAGTTGGAAAATATTCTTTCAATTTTTGGTGAACAAGAGTGTATTTAATAAAGGTGCTGTAGACTAGAATATAACTTTTGAAAGTTTTTCATTGGGACGGCAACACAATAGTTGGTCTTGATTTTACAGGTTGCTTTGTTGATCATAATATTGAAGCGCAAGGTACGAGAACGATGTCGTTGCTTTGTAAATCTCTCTCTTTGATAATATTCTTAAAGTTTTGAATAAGAAGATCGTGCTTATGCAAGACTAGAATATAATGTGTGCTCTTTGATATGTCCATTGAATTCTAGTCTCAATGGCATGCATCAATATTCAGAACCATTCTTGTGCCAAACGTCATGTTGATGAGACTGTCGAGGATGAAGCTATAGACATGAGCTGGCAAAGACCAACTATATCAAAAGGAAGTTGGGTGCTCATGCAACCAAACAGAAGGAAGAAGCCATGTTCAAGTAATCTCTTTTTGGCATCTTGGAAGGGTAGGGTGAAAGATTTTAGACCCAAGGAGGAGATGAAATCAATAAAGGAAATGTTGGTTCAATACATGCATAGAGAGCTTGTGTTGCAAGAGAATTATCCAAGTTATCTTCCACAACATAGACCAAATTGTACGTGACTTCATTGTCTTTGAGTTTATTGATATACCAGGGCTTAGAATGCCCAAATTTCCTTTGCCCAATTGAAAGGTTATTTAGTTCTGACATAAACTTCAAATATAATTCCATCTGCTCACCCAACATGCAGGGAATAAAATTTCATTGAAGCAAACACTATGTTTTTTGCATTAGTATGAGGAAAATAAACACATGTATGTGCAAAAAATTAGTCTAATCAAATCAACCTAATCAAACTACTAGAAATCAACTTAATCAACCTAGTAGAAATCAAAACAATTTCATTATTACTAAACAAAATAATTTCAACCATCGAGCTAATTTATGACAAACACATAACTCATGTCTAACGTGTATCAGCTCAGTGTTCTGACCACTGGGATGGTTTAGGATAATAATACTACTAATTAAACTATTCACACTTGTAATTAAACCAGGCTGGTTTAGGACAATCACACTGCTAATTAAACTAATCAAGCTACTAGAAAACAAAATAGTTAAATAACTAAACAGCAATCACTTTAATCAATTGAATTAGCCCTGAAATTAAACTAAGCTAATTTAATTATTAGTAAAACAAAGTAGTTTATCTACTAGGAAACATAGCAATTTCAACCACCTGTTTGGTCATCAATGATTTCAAGAACATGTGTCATGCATGTAGAACATGCATGTAGGAGTTGCATGTAGAAACTGCAAGTAAGAATCGTACTATGTAGAACTTGCATGTAGAACATGCATGTAGAACATGCATGTAGGAGTTGCATGTAGGACTTGCATGTAGAACATGCATGTTGAGGATTCCTAGGAGAGGTTATTCCTAGCCTTGTGCAAGTATAAGCGGAGCTTTGCTGCTACTCTCCACATACATTCTGTGCTACTTAAGTCCATGTTGCCATAGAGACAACAATCCTATTAGGCCCACAATAATGCAACCTACTCCAACATCCCAGATAGAGCTATCGGATGAGGCAATGCATATCCTATTGGACGCACTAGGAAGGGGGGCCGCTCCACCCTTGATTGTACCCGTATTTCATGTAGGGAACACTCCCTCTAGGAGTCGACCCATAGCCATTGCCAAGCTGATAACTAATTTCCTCGAAGAAGGAGATCCGGTCTCCCAAAGCATTTGGTGCTCTTGGAGATCTTGAAATGGTTAGGACCCTCAGCCCTGATGAGAAAGTCAACTGGGAGACATTGCAAAAAGCATTCATCGTAGGGTTTGCTCCCAGTGGCCACAAGTGGAGCCCGATTAAGCAGTTATATGAGGTGAAATAGAATGAGAATGAGTCCCTTTTTCCTCAATTTCCACTATGAACCACATGAGAGAATGAGCGACAAGTGATTGTTGCTACACTTCCCCATCGGATTGGTGGATTCAAAGCTACATGACCATTTAATGGTTATGAACCCAACTTATTTCAATCTTTGTAGCAAGGTAGCCATCCATATAAGCAACAACATGATGGAGAAGGACACCAAGGATAAATCTACAACCTTGTCCAAAGTATTACATGCAGTAAGGTTTTCCAGCACGGAGCTTACCAAGGAGGATAAGGGGTCTAATGGGTTAGATGTGGGAGAGTTGGCCTCTAATCTACTGAATTAGTTAGGTCAACAGTGGAGAGTAGGAACATCCAAGGAAGCATGGAGTAACCCATGCCTATTACCTAGAAAAGATAATGTTTGGTGTAGGGTATGCAACGACAGTCATCCCTCAAATGAGTGCCCTCACCTCATGGCAAGGCTAGCACTCTATTGTGTGCACTTCATTAGATAGAAGATCCACAAGACCTCCCAGTGCCTGGTTTCCAAATGTGCCCCCCCAATCAATCTACCAACCAAGGCCCCAATTGGTTGAAGTAAACCCACCTAGCCCGATGAATGCACAAGGAGCCTCTCTTTCCAATCAAGAACAATATAGGGCACATCATGCTCCATTACTGCCACTCATACTAGGTCCATAACCACCCCCACCTTGATAGCAAAAGTGAGAGAGGGAGAGAGAGGAGTGCACACAAGATAGACTAAGTATACACTAAGCTGTATTCCATGAATACTGAGAATATATACCCCTTAGAGCTAGGTTTAGGGTTTGTCTCATAACCCTTATGGTGTAATTTATACATCATTCTCAACATCCCCTCTTAAATTGCATTACATAGGGGTGCTTTACAAAACACACTTTTTGGATTTTCTAAATGTTGCATGATGGCAATAGAAATAAAGATTAAAAAAGATGCACAAGAGTGCAAAAAGAGCATAGTAGAAAAAGTATGTACGAGGTGTACAACTTAACCTTCTCTTCCCCCTCTTAAGTTGCAATTGTTGATCTTGCTCATTAGCTTCTTTGGTGGATCAGCACTACCTACCACGTTGTCATTGAATGGTTATTCTTGGGAACAAAGCATGTAGGTTCTTGTGTGGCTGCACCCTTTGTGGAGGCAAGTTCTTGTGGTATCGCGGCTTTCGGCTTGGTGGTGGAAGTAGGGCCAGTCGTCATTGACAATATAGGCGGGTCCCTTGGTATGGTGACTTCTACTGATTATGGCATAGGCTTGTAGGGAGGTTCTTGTGTAACTTCCCCACTTTTAGGGTTCGATTCTTGTGTGGCTCCCTCAAGGCCTTGCTGACTTTCTCCTTTAGTAGTACTACACATAGTATCATGGTACTTGCTGGGCTTTGATTGGCTTTCCTTATACTAGAATCAAGAGTAGGTCCTTGGGGGACTACCTCAGGAGTTGGCGCAGGTTCTTGTGTTACTACCTCATGAATCTAAGCATCATCATCTCCAAGAGATTCCTTGTGATCCAACGTGGGTGTCATCTATACTTTTCCTTGGTGATTGTCTCTATTAGTGTGGCGATTGATGTCATCAGACGTTGCTCTTTGATGGTTGGGAATGGGATGAGGAGGGGTGGGAAACCTTCCCACGTTTGTGGGAATCCAAGATTGTTTCCCTCCTTCATAGTAGTGTTGTGCACGGAGGACGTCCTTGTGCACCCATTGTTCATGTGACATCCGAGTACTACCCATGGAAATGGACTTGGGCAGGAGAGATGAAAGAGTTGTTGGCAAAACGAAGGGTCACCCTTATTGTGAATAGGGTAATGGCCTTGAGCAAAGTGGGAGTCTTTCTTGGGACTATGAATGGGGGGTCAAGATGTCTCCAAAGCTTCATTTCCACTTCTTTCCCCCTTGAAGGTGGTTGCACTATTGTTGAGGAAGCGGTTTCTTGTTTACAGAGCGAGAACATTGAGGTACATTCGTTGGACGTGAGAGTGTCATTGCATGCTCTCCAGTAGATTTGGCAATTGACTGCATAGCACCATGTCTCCCAAAGTATCATTTGTTCATCTGATGCTTCTGTGGGAAGAACATCAAATTGAGTATCTACCACATGGGGAGCAACGGTTAGTTTCAAATCCACATAGCCCAATGTATTTAAAATTTGGTCATTAATGACCCAAACTGAAGCAACATTGAGGTTTAGTAGTACATTCACGCACTTCCCATACTTTGCAAGAAATAAAATTATGACTTTTTATGGGATCTACCATTGCCTTCACACTTGTGTTACTGCTGGAACCCTACAAATAGATTCTCAACCTAGTTAGATCTCTACTATTAATTCGTCAGTCGGGCCTGTTCTACTGTAGCCTTAAATATAGTCATTTGTTTCCTTTTCCTAATCTTATTATTACATATCTCGGCCTCTTTGATGGCCTGGAGTTTCATCCTTGCCACCTTGGCTTTGAGTTCTTCCTCTCAATGTATGGCCTGGAGGGTTTGTAGAGTGAGGGAAACATATTATATTTTTAGCTTGCTACCATTCAGGTAGCTGTCCAGCTTAACTCCGTCTAGGGTGGCTATTCTACATGCACATTGTGCATAATCTCCACTACGTGGTAGAGAACCATGCCCCTATATTTAAGTTTGCACTTGGTGTTGAAGACACTATAGAGGTGTGCCAGGTCCCCTTCCTCTAGTTTCTTGTCCTTGAGATTGCGGTCAAACCATTTTTTGCACCTTGCCTTCTCCACGTGAAGGCAATATGCTATGTGCAACCTTCTCTCATCTAGCCCTTCAAGATTGGTTAGGCACTCAGCTAAAGCATTTACGATGAGCCTTTCCTTAACTATGATGCATAGGCTAGGCACTATGTACTCCATCGACATAACTGGCTCTACCCTGAAGGCTAAGTTGAAGGGAGTGCAATTGGTTGCAACTTTATATGATGTTTGATAGGCCCACAATGCTGCAACAACGAGTTTGTGCTCCCAATTATGATCAGCTTTGATGGTACAAGTTATGATCATGCAGCATGTTTTGTTTGAGATTTCAGCTAGGCCGTTTGCTCTAGTGTAATACGGTAAAGATTTCCTATGTATGATTACTTTTGCCTAGATCTCCAACTTGCCAGCTTATCTCTAGACCACCCCTCTGACCTTCAAACTCTTGTTGCCCATCCAATTCTTCTAAAATTATAGGCATGGTGCAGAGTAATCACTGAGACCATTCCATAGGACGATGATGTGATGCAGTTAGACAAGCTCAAAGAAATGTGCCCATGTATCTGCACTCGAGAAAGTATGCAAGATGACCTCAACTGAATGCAGACCTATAGCCACATTTTAGTGGTCCAAGGTCAAAAGCATTTAGCTGCATATCTATCCATGAGCCACCCCCTAGGTATCATTATTTTGTTCAACAGTGTGCTAGAAGCTCTCCAAGACTCACAAGGATCCCTGGTTAGCAATTTTGATGCCATCCATGTAGCATATCCTGAGGTTCTCACCAAGAAGGATGGGTAGCAATCCATCTTAGTCTTCAACACCACTGCCCCATCTATAGATATTCCTAACTCCAATCTCACAAACCCCACAAATCCCACACACCCTCCTCAGCCACCCATTAATCTCGTCCTACCTCCTCTTCCTTGCACAAATAAGCCTAGGCACTCCTCCCACACCTCTAACACTAGCACTGCACAACACGAGACCTTCAATCCATGTCATCCAATGCTATTGTCGACCTCCCAGATGAAGCCCTCAATATCTTGCTACGGCCGACAAATCTAGTTGATATGCTGATAGACTTTTCGATGATAGGGCATGCAAAGTAGGAACCCATGCCAAATGTTGATGATGTTTCTCTAGCCCCCCAAAGGATGTACAATGGAAGCTTGACCTGTAGTCCTTCCAAAAGCTTCTAGACAGCATGCTAATGCATCATTGGAAGGCACACCTTGAAGGCTCTTGCCTACACTTGTACAAAATAGTGGAAGTTCACCCCCTCACCACTTTCATCACCTAATCATTCAATGATTCGAGGCAGGCCAACCCCAAACGCACATGTGGTGGCTATACCCTAGCCCCTAGCACACCATTCCCCCTCAATGATATAGACATAGGTTTCGAACCCCGCTTGTGCATCCCATTTTTTATGAAGGAACAATTTTGGCACTATTATTGTAGTGCACCCCCTGAGTAGTGAATCCATTAGCTTAGGAGTGGGGGCTCTGACGGCATCCCCACAACACGTGTGTTACTACAAGATTAGACAATGAAGGATACACATTATGTGGTCAAACTATTATACTCCAAGTCAAACAATCCACCAACCATGCTGGTTCTATTTTAGTGTGGGTTACAGTATATCCTAAACCAAGGAAAATGTATTTCTTGCAACCATTGCATTGGTTCTTGGAAATATTTTAATGATGCTTGTAGTTAGTCCTAAAACCAAGGACAATGTATTTCCTTGTGCACCGATTGCTTATGCAATAGCTACAACAACTAGCAATGACCACTACCAGAGTAATGATGACTATGGCAATAGTATTATTTATATATTAAAGTTGAAACTTAAAAGAGATTACACCCTACAAGTATGACAACTCAGCCATTGCTGAGAGCAATAGTTAAACAAAGATATTACATCCAAAGATAATTTATAACAACTTAGCAATTGTTGAGAGCCTTGTTGAGCAAAAATTGAACAAAAGATATTACATCTACATCCAAAGACTATTTATAAAAACTAACAACTCAGCAATTGTTGAGAGAATCATGGAGCAAAAATTGAACAAAAGATATTATGTTTATAAAAACTCAGCAATTTCTGAGAGCCTTAGAGCCCAAAAGATTACATCTAGCGAGGATAACCACTCAGCCATTGCTGAGTGGTTATATGAGCCTCATTGAGCAAAAGTTGCAAAGAGAAACTTAGTAATGCTGATTGCTGATAGACCACAATACATTATCGTATTCATAGAGGCCATCCCAGCTTGCTACATATGATTTTTTGGGGAGCCAATGGAGGAGACGATGGAGAGGCTAAAGACCATGCACAAATGCAAGACTTAGAATCTAGCCCCCCTAACAACATAAGAAAACTTTGCTATTAAAATCCTTAGGCCTTCATCAATGTCTCCAAGGTATGCATAGAACACAGCCATAAAGAGGCTAGCTATGTGCATGCCATCCAACGTGGCAACATGGAGGTGGGAGGAATCAATAAATATTACAAAGAAATTCCACAAGAGTGGGCATATCAAGTCCTAGCAAGTGGAACACAATGATCTTCTACAAGAAAGCAGAAATATTAGGATCACATTGTATCGAGGGGGGGTAGTATTGTTGGCTACATGTCTTGTAGTTCATGTCATGGTGAAAAGAGAGGGTGAGCAGTGAAGCAAATGAGTAGGGGAGAAGATGAGCTGATGAGAGCTAGAGGAGGGAGTGCTACTAGAGCAGGGGTGGATGAGAGCTGGAGGAGGGAGCATGGAGCAAAGTAGAAGAGAGGGAAATGGGAATTGCAAAGGTAGAAAGGAAGAAGGAGCTATGGCAATCGCGATGGTCGAAAGGCATAGAAGAAGAAGGAGGGAAGGAAGATATTGTAATCCGATAGCTTGCAATGAAAAGGAGAACCCCTAATCAGCTTTGAGAAAGAATTCATAACGATGAGGTGAATATGTATAGATATTCGAAGGTGAACTCGGCCACATATCCACAGTGCAAGTTTCTCTAACCAGATTCTCAAAGAAAGAAGTCAATTTGGATGTGTGAACATCAAGATTTAGGGGATTATAGCGAAAAATACATGGAAAGTGGCAAGGGTGGTTTCTCCTATTCTAGCAAAGAATAAATAGAAAAAGAGCAGGAGGGAAGTAGATGGTATAAACATAAGCGCATGGAGAAAGTATGTATGCACAATTAGATCATAGTCGTACGGAGGCCACAAATGGATAAGTCTAGCATAGAGCTGACACATTTACATCATGAATGGATAAGTCTAGCATAGATTTGACACATGTACATCACGAATGGATAAGTCTAACATAGAATTGACACATGCAAGCGTGAATGCATATATGTGCAAGCACACACATGTACATACATTAGTACATGCACACATAAATAGACACACGTTCATCTACACATAAAATTACACACGCAAATGCTCAAGTATCCATATACACATGCATGCGCACATGTGTATGTGTGTATATCTATGTGCATGTGGAGATTTTTAAATCTTAATGTGCATATAGATGTGATTCTCTAGGAATATGTGAGTGTATATTCATATGTGTGCATGTGGTATTATTATACATGTCTCTCTCTATGTGTGTTTGTTTCTGTTTATAAGGGTGAGTAAACACACAAGGTCTCCACAAGATACACACACATGTACATAAGCAAAGACCGCATGCACATGTGGATAGAGATATGCACACTCATACATGCCCAACAACTCAACACACATGTACATGTGCACACATAAGCAAACACACACATATGTGTGTGTAGATACATAGGATACACATGTACAAGAGCATACATACATTTGACCATGTGCACACATGTGAGAAATACAACTCTGTGTGTGTGTGTGTGTGTGTGTGAGAGAGAGAGAGAGAGAGAGAGAGAGAGAGAGAGGGGGGGAACATTTGTATGCTTTTTAATAAGTTTACAAATCAAATCCCAATGAAGCATTTATTTAGACAGTGAAGTATAAAAAATATTTTGTCCAAATAAATGCATTCAATATTGAGTAGATTTGTAAATTTCCTTTAAAATAACAAATCAATGCACTTCTTTGCAAAATAACAATGAGTGGGCAATGGAGGAGGATGGCCAAGTAAGAAAGAGAAAATCAAGGAAGAGATGACGTGCTGGAAGCAAGAATGGCAATGACGATCCCTTAGTGCTCAGACTTTTTGAATCCAAGTAAGAATATTAGATTTTATAGTGATTATGCTTCTTTTGGGCTTGGTATTTGGATGGTATTTTATTGCAATTACCATGGACTAGATGGATTTCTTTTGCAATTTGTTGCATGTTTCTTAACGCATGCTATTCTTGACATGTGTAGATGTAATGGCTTTTGAGGTCCATTGTGATGCAGTTGCACTTCTTGATTTTGGCCTTGCATCATTCTATGTATGCACTTTGCATGTTTGAATGATGCGATATATTTGTTGGTTTTTATTCGATCTTTGGATTCTTTTTATGAGAATAATTTTACATGTTGTATGCCTTCCCTTTTATGATAATACTTTTACATGTTATGTATGCCTTCCCTTTTTGTTGAAGGTTTACATACATGTTGGACTAATCACAAAAAACTTGCTTTGTCAATGCCTATAGTGCACTTATCATATCTTTGACTTGATGTCAGTAGTGTCTACACCTTGGGGGCATCTTGTGGAATAATTGACTTTGTTGTCAAGTTGGGAATATCAAAGTTGCATTAGAAATTTTGCTTGTCATGTTCTTGTGTGTTGTTGGCTTTTGACATCGTGCTATGTTCTTCTACATTTGAAAATGCTTCTATAGATGAGGTAGATACTATTCTAGTCTCTACCACTTGTTATGTATTTGAGCTGTGACTTTGCATTGCTATTTTTCTTCCATGTGTTCCTGGATTGTCATTGCAATTTCTTCTCTTTGTCTTTGGATCTCATCTAGAGAGAACATTGGGATGATTAGTGCTTTTTTCTAATGAAGTAGAACTGTCATATCATTAAATCCTACAGTAAGTGTTGGAATTTTACATGTCCTTATTTGTGAATTGGTATATGATCAAACCACATTTCCCATTCTTTGGACATTGTACTCTTTGCTAGAGGCTGATGGATATGATGGTGCTTTGTGCTAAAGTCTTACCCATGTTTGTTGTGGTGGTCATTGAAGGAGTCTTATCCAAATTGTTGATGATGGTGATGCTTCCTATAGAAAGGTTATCCAAACTTTGCATATAACGGTGCTCATTTATGGATTCTTATCCATGATAGTGCTTCTTATGGAAGGCTTATCCAAACTATTGGTCTTTAACTTGTTACTCAATGGTAATCTAAAAGTGATGGTGCTTGATGATTGAGATTTATCCATATGATTGGTGGATGCTACTTTGCTTGAATCTTACTTTAGCTTGATAAAGCTCACCTTGTTGATGTTGATTGGCAATCCAGTTTTGACTATTGTGTGTGATGCCATTCATGACATGTGTGTATGTTTTCCTAGAATGGATTTGCAACATGGATTTTGTCTTGGACTTTGACTAAATATACTGCTTGATGTCTTTCTAGAACATTTTTTCCAATCTTGAGCTACTTCTTTATCTATGTAGAACGTTTCTTTGTCTTGTAGTAGGCTTATGCTTCTTTGTTGAATGTTTCTCTTCTGTAGATTGTTTTTTTGTCATATGCTACTTCTTATGATGTTTTTCCCCTTAGCACTAGTGTGGTAGCATGACATAAAATTGTCATTTTGACGTTTTGGCAAAGAAATCACAACTTGATGTAGAGGTTTTTTTTGATTGATTCTATCCCTTAAGCTTAAGGTAGACTCATATGACTACTTTAAAAAATAGAAGAAGCACAAAAAACCATCGCTTGTGTTTACAAAATTCCTTGCAACCGCCATACTAGTTCTTACGCTGGTTCTTGGAACTATTTTAGTGTTGCTTGTAGTTAATTCTAAAATAAAGGAGAATGTATTACCTTGTGCAACCATCATGCTGATTCTATTATAGTACAAGTTGTAATTGATCCTAAACCCAGGAAAATATATTTCCCTATGCAACCACCATGCTGGTTCTATTTTAGTGCGGGTTATAGTTAATCCTAAACCAAGGAAAATGTCTTTCCTTGCAACCATCGAGCTGGTTCTTGGAACTATTTTAGTGTTTCTTGCAGTTAATCATAACATGAAGGAAAATGTATTTCCTTATGCACCAATTTCTTATGCAATAACTATAACAACTACAATGATTGCAATAAAGAGGCAACAAGGAGGCTCTTTACTAATGGCTCTACAAAATGCGGAATGCGTTGGACATCAATAAAGACAAAATGGTATAGAAAATAAAAAGGGAGAATGCAAAAACCAAAATTTTGATGCAAGAGTTATGAGAGAGCTTCAAGGATGAAGATCAAGTAGAGTAGCCACAGTGGAGGAGACAAAGAGAATGTGCAATTTTTGCAGGATATGTACAATTTCCTAAAATAGGGCTATGCACAAGCTTGCCATGGATCTTAAAATTTTTGACAAGCAGTCCTTCATCCTGACTAATATCCAACATAGAAGTGGATCTTTTGGAAGAGGCCTACAAAGAAGCTGATAGACAATTTCATTAGGTTTATCACCAACCACTAGAACCAGATAGAGTTGTTGTAGTGGAGTGAGCATCAAGTGGAGGTACTATAGGAGGGCATCCATACCCTTAAGATGAGACATGAAGGAATCAAGAAACAACTTCCTAATGCACAAGTTTAGACTGTGGTATTGATAGCCACAATAGCTAAAGCAAATGATTATCCTCTTCAGATGCGGTAAGGTAAGAAGTGCATGTTCTACCATCTGCACATCATAGATGAGTGCATGCTCCAATGACCCAATTGCGGCCATGCTCTCCAAGTGTTTTGCTTTGGGGCGTTTGTGGATGCAAACTTTCTTTAGAGAGAACTTGATTGTGGTTTGCCACTGGGCCCACATCATGGAAACATCAATTGTTCCTACTTGTTGCATCTATCTGTAGGCAAGAGATGAGATGTTGTAGTAGAAGTTGCCAGGTGGTTCTAGCAGAAAAAAGAAAGGGCCTTAAAGAGAAGAACCAACGCCCTAAAAAAAAGGAGCCTGAAGGGAAGAAGTCCAAGATTGAGCCTTGAGAAGAAGGTCCAATCTCCTTCATTAGGGAGCAAATGTAGCCTAAGAGCTCAAAGAGACATGACAAAGGGAGCTCAAAATAGAAAGGAACCTACCCTCTGAAGGAAAGGAGCGAGAACGGCCCATCCTCCAACAGATCGGATGTACCTAAAAGACCTCCAAGCAACCAAATGTATCTAAAAGACCTCAATGTATGAGATGTATCTGCTCAATTATTAATGAAACCACTCTTTAATTACTACGAAAGTTGTTGAATGTTTGCAGCCATGCAGAATAAGTAGCCTTTTTACAAATAAGTGGTTTTAGGATCTTCCTTTATACAAAGAAGTAGTTTTACGATCGCAACTAGCACAGTGGTAGCACAATCTAAGTGGTCTCACAATTTAGGATTGCAACCAGTAAGGTGGCAGCACAGGATAAGTAGTCAGTGGTGCAGTGGTTGGTTGCATATGATATGTGGGCCCTTGAGGGGTCCTCTTTAGATGAAAGGACCATATTGACATGCCCTATATGTCCAATGACATGTTGATATGGCCCTCACCCTTGAAGGGGACCCCTCAATGTCCATATCAACAATTGCATTTATCCAAGTTGTTTTAGGATTGCAACCAGTGTGGTGGTTCGTTGCACATGATACGTCATCTAGAGTTAACTACCACCAATGAGGTGGTGTCCTTCAAAATTATTACAAAATGAGTGTGATCACCAACTCGGTGATTTTACAAGATAGGTGGCATGATTTTTTGTCAATACCTTTACAAGACTAGAACTCATCCAATCGTTTGGGATTACTAAAAAAATACAATGGGTTTGCATTTTATTGTAAAAACCAAGCACAATGGTTGTAAAACAAGCGTCGTTGGGATTTACGTAAAATAAGTGCAGTGGTTGTAAAAGAAGCACGGTGGAATTGGGATTTATCCATTTTTCCAGGATAAGTGGAATACATTTTCCTTAGAATGCATTTTCTTGTACTATCTTAGTCATCCACTACTCCGAGACAATCCAGGATGTGCTCATGCATGTCTAAATCCATTTTGAAGACACTCTTTTCCTTCTTTCATCTAGGCATAGCTTGCAATTGGAATTTAATAGCTCTTACCAAGTGAGAGTACACAAATGTTTGTGGACTCTTATGTTATAGTTCTTAATTGTGGCCTCTTTTGGATGTTTTTTTGTACCAGCAGATAGCTCCAACTACTACATCTCACTTCTCATAGCTTGTTTCCCAATGATCTATAAATGCTTCCTCAACCTTGTGCTTGGGCTTGGTCCACTGCAACACAAACTATGGGTTATCTTCCTAGTTCTCCCCATAGTCAGCGACAATTGTAAACTTAAACCCCTCTGCCATACAGTCAATGAGGTCATCAAAAGACTTCCCAAGCTATGGTGAGTCACCATTTTTCTCTCCATTATTTATCACTCCATCTTCACATAGAGCAAATAGATCGAGAATAGATCTGGGTAGGGAGCTATATCGAGAAAGAAGATAGCATTGTGTTCTTTGATTATAAGATTTATACAATTGTTCTATTAATGTTCTAATAGAAAGAAAATCGAATATTAAAAATGAGAGTAGATGTTGTATTGGTTAATTAGAAAGCATTTTGCATTCTACACATAGCACTTTGCATTTATGTGAAATAGATTGCATGATGGTCTACGTGTATGGATTTTCTTTCTTTTTACCCTATAGAAAAGCTTCTTTTTCATTGAATTGTCAATCCAACCATCTAAATCATTCATATAGGATGTATGCATCAATCTAGTTTGATATGATTTCAATAGCTTACTTCATGGATCGATAGCATTACGTGTACATGCATTTTACAAAGATTGTTATTCACAAAAAGTAATTTTTAAACATTGGTAATGAGATAGCTATTATTGTATTATCTAATTAGACAACAATGTGCACTTCATAACCACATGTTTTGTTTTTAGAAAATTGAATTCAGCACATAGCTAGCACACAACCACACATTTGTGTGGGGGAAGAGGAAGCCTTATCCATTCCACTCATTTGTGTGGAGGAAGAGGAAGCCTTATCCATTCCACTCAACATTGAGCAAGCATGGTGCTGAGCAATCAAACAATGCTTCAAGAAGGGCAACAAGATTTGGGGGAAATCATTTTGACTGAGTTCACTCATTGGGTAGCTGGCTCTTGTGCTCTCGGTCAAAATCAATCTCTCTCTCTCTCTCTCAAAGGCCTTGTGCGTCATCTCTAAACCTTGGATCCATTCTGTTGGTCGGCTATTGACGTAATCTTGCTTGCTGAACCAATACTTCCGCCTGAAAATAGTCATGTCTATGGAGTTCAGCTTAGGACGGACATTGGAGTGCATTCACCAAGACTGGACGTGTGGTTGTCTTCGAAGGCTGAAACTACATTTGGCAGACCAGATTGCGGTAGATTTCAGCATGAAATTACTCGTGTCCGTGTGTACATCCATGCTTTTGCTGGGAAGCAGTTTCTTCTACATAGTGCAGTCGAGATTTTATTCCGTGGACCAAACAGAGGGGTTATGGGCAAGGACTGCCCGTGAAGCTTCGGCACCAACGTCTGCCACGGAGAAGATTCTGCAAGAACTGAGGTTGAATGGTACTAGTCCTTGCCATCACGAGAGGACGACGAGCTTCGAAGTAGTAGGTCTGGATAAATACGAGGACCAAAACCAGACGGATCAGAAGGGACCGATTACAATCTACACAGACAATGTGGTCACGTTCAAGCTGGTTTCGATGACAGAAAATGGGACGGCACGTTGCGCTGGGGGGGACTACTATGAATTGGAGCTAGCAGGAGATCGATGGAGGTCAAGACCGCGCATCACAGACGAAGGCAATGGCTACTACACAGTGTCGATTCTGGTGGATGGAGCGTTTCCAGGGAGGTATAATTTCACAGCATATCTGCTTTTTTCCAACTATCATGGTCTCGATCTACATGCCGAAATCTGGGCAATTCAAAACATCAGAAAGAGCTTCGAATTGCAGTTGGTGGCCTTGCCAGTGAGTGACAACGTACCAGGCGTCATCTCCTCCCAGCTCAAACAATGTACACGCACCGACATGAACCGCACCGACTCGTCTGGTCGCTGGATTCGCACTTCCTACAATCGCAGTTGCCTCGCGGGGCCTGACGGTCGCTTCAACACTTGCCTGCCCATTTCGCAAGGATGCATGGAACCTTGGTGCCGTGGCCTTGTGGCGCTTCTCGAGAGCAATGGATGGGTCTATTCAGGGCACTGTGCTTTTCGTATTTGGGAGAGCCACGAGGCTTGGGACTGCCTCAATAACCGATGGCTCTTCTTCTGGGGGGACTCCAACATGCAGGACTTCATCCGCAACCTCCTTATCTTCGTCCTCGGGTACCCAATACCCAAATGGGCCACAATTAGTAATTGGGCTCTTGATCGAGAGGTTGATGAGATTTTTATTAATCCTTCTCGTACTGACCAAAGCCTCCATGTTTCGCTTGTCTTCAACGGACACCATCAACGTGATTCAAATGGCCTTGGCCTTGACTCCCTCCTTGATCCTAAATATCGTGACCACCTCCTTCGATGCTTTAATGCCTCTTCCTCTCATCCTGATGCCTTCATCTTCAATAGTGGTCTCCATGATGGCCAACATTTCCCCTCAGTAGTTGCATTTGTCGATGCTGTTGATAATGCAGTGGCTTTTTGGCAATCTGTGTTTGATGGTGGGTCCCCTCGAGACATAGTTTTACGTACTGCTATTGCACCCGCTGGATTCTCTCGGTACAAGCAATCCAATCCCCATAAAATGGAGGTCTTTAATGTAGCCATGCTTGAGCATTTTCAGCGTCTTGGAAATCTTCAAGTCATCGATGCCTTTGATTCCTCGTTTCCTTTCCATTTTGATCATAGTTGTAGTGATGGTGGGCACTATGGTCGAGCACCTAATGCTAACATTTGGCCATGGATTGGAACACCACATCAATACTTTGTTGACCTCATGCTTGTACATATGATGCTAACGTCTATATGTCCAAACCATGCCTAGATGTACCAGTCTTCCAATGTTGGGCTAGGTAAGTGCAGAAGTCATTGCTATAGTGACAACATTTTGGTACAAAAATACGAGAGTTTCTCTAAAAAGAAAGGACATTTGTAAAAAGCAGATGGGACACAAGGTGTTTGAGGAGCACATCATACACATGCTAGGTACAACACAGGTCAGTTGTGCCTAAACCAGCCCAGTGGTTATTTGTGATTGAGCTTTGGGATAGGTTATTTGTTTCATTTCTTAAACCAGGCTTGGACTAAATGTGATTGTCTTAAACCAGCCTGGTGGTTGGAACATCATGCAACCGTAGGCTGGTTTAGCTCAATCGCCAGTTATGTGATTGTATTAAACCAGTGTTATTGAACAGACATTAGTTGTTGTCTAGCCCGCCGGCGGCATGGTTGAGAAAAAATTAATAGCAATATATTTTGCAATAGAATAGCAATATATTGTTATTTTACTAAACCAGCCTAGTGGTTGGAACATCATGCAACTGTGGCTGCTTCAGCTCCAATCACCAGCTATGTGATTATCATGAACCAACATGGTTGAGTAGACATTAGTTTTTTACCATCCCGGTGGTTGAAATTATTGTGTTTCTTAGTACTTAAATTTGTTAAATTTAATTTCCTGCTATTCATGTCATATACCACTATTTCTAGAACGGGATGGCTTGGACTTAATGTGCTTGTCTCAAACCAGCCTGATGCTGGTTCAAGACAAACGGTTCATGACAAACAGCAAGTAGTTACTGACATAAATTATGATTGAAATTGTGAAATTCCAAAATGAAAAGCAATATATTGTTATTTTCTAATTGTGAAATTTAGAAATGAAAAGTAATATACTTGTTATTGCCTAATATGTGAAGTTGAGACCATCAAGATAAACTAGCCCGGTGGTTGAAATTGTGACAGTGTCCTAAACCATCCAGGTGGTTGAAATTATGACTGTCCTAAATGTATCCTAAACTAGCCCGATGGTTGATTGTCCTAAATGATTCCTAAACCAGCCCGGTTGTTGACTGTCCTAAACGTGTCCTAAACCAGCTCGGTGATTGAAATTGTGACTATCCTAAACCAGCTCGATAGTTGAAATTATGACTGTCCTAAATGAGCGAGGTGGTTGAAGATTATTTTGATTCATTATATACTTTAAGTAGACTGTGTTTTGTCTTATTTTAGTAGTTCAAAAAGGGAACACAATGTTCTATTGTTCCTGCATGTTGGGTTAGCAGACGGAGTTCTATTTCAAGTTTATGGATTAGAATCTGGACATTTGAATTGGACAGAGGAGCTTTGAGCATTGTAAGCCTTGGTACGTCAAGAAACTCAAAGACAAGAATGTTTGTTGTTGCAAAATACACATAGACTTTGACCTGGCCCGGGAAGCTATGAATGACTTGAGATCTGGTTGTGTCGGAGCATTACTCCATGGGGATCCATGCCCATGTCTCCCTGATGAATGCGCAATCTAAAGGCCACTTGGATCCTCATCATGTGTTGCAAGGGAGGGTAGGTTTTGTGGCCTAAGGTCTCTGTGGGAGCTAGTGGTTTGTCCAAAGGGAGACCGTGAGTGGCACCACATTGAATGCATTGGTGACACATACAAGCATTGCAGTTTGAAGCTGAAAAAGAAGACATTCAATGTATGTCCAAATGAAATGAGGGAAGACAACCATGTTGCTCTAAAATGGAGGAGATTTGAAAATGTCAATGTTGAAGGATCTGATAAAAAGAGATGGCTACTGTCATATAAGAGCACTCAGCCAAGGGAGCTTCTAGGTCATGTGGTTCAATCCATCCCAAAATATGTGCTTCACAATTTCATGGCTAGCTCTGGCAGGATAAGCAGTTCAGGATGTGCCTTGCCAATTTTCCCCATGAGACTATTGTCTCTGTCATAGATTTTGCTGAAAATTATTCATTTCAAGAACAAGATGAGATATAAAGTGCTCACTAGTACAACAAATAGATAACAATTCTTATTCATATCACGTACAGTCATTCGCTTGTTTCTTCCATGCCGGATGCCAATCTGCTTGTTGACTCATATGAGTCTAGGTTAGTGCAACGCACATACCATTTCTACATTTTAGATGATATAGAACATGACACCTTATTTGTGCAGCATGCTTTTCTACTGCAATGGGAATGGCTAAAAAAGGAAGATCCCTATGCTGAAAATATAAAACAAAATTGGGTGTGGTTAGATGGTGCTACCTCTGCATTCAACATACAATAAACAAAGCCTTAAGAATATTGTAGTATGTAGAGTGTGCCATGAAGTGAAAGTGGATGAAGTGCAAAGGAGAAGCCGACATGATTGCGAGAAAATTAAAGGAGTTCATGGTCTACATAGTATATGGGGCTTTTCAAACAATCAACTGATTAAAACAAGAAAACTTTCTTGTTTCTGTAGTGTGTGCATCATAAGGGATCATGATGATTGTGAGAACATTGCAACTCTGAAGACATGGGAGCGAGTTCAAGTTTTCCCTCTACGTTTAGATGGAGTGAAAAACAATGGAGAGAGAAATGACTTGCCACAGTTTGGGGAGAGAGTTCAGGAAGGATTTAAGGATAATTGGAAAACAACCTATGAGAAGTGGGATACAGTAATCAGAGCTTTTTGGTTCAAAAAGACATCCAAGAGAGGCCGCAATTACGAGCCACTACATAAGAGTCCACAAATATCTGTGTACTCTCATCTAGTAAGAGTTATTAAGTTGCACATACAACATGTGTTACAACGAAAGAAGGGCAAGAGTGTCTTCAAATTGGATTTAGACATGCATGAGCACACCTTGGGGTGTCTTGGAGTAGTGGACGAGGATGACTGAGATAGTACTAAGAAAATGTAGTCTCATTGCAAGGAAACAATATTCTACTTGTCCTAGAAAATAGAAAATGTATTTGAGACTATGCTTCTTTTTAGTATATCCCAAACAACCACCGTGATGGTTTTATTAAATTGTTTTTGTAAATCCCATGCTTGTTTTTAGTATATCCCAACAATCATTGTGTTGGTTTATTAAATTATTTTTTTAAATCCCAAACGATAAATCGGGCCATGCTTGTTTTTAGTATATCCCAACAAGCACCGTGCTGGTTTTCCATAATGAATCCACACATCTACAAATCCATTCATCTTATAATAATAGAAGCAAACCATCACGCTGGTGGCTATTAATATCCTAGTACAACCAACCACTGCACTGGCGATCACTTATCCTACACTACTATCGTGCTATCCCTACACTACTGCCATGCTATCCTAAAATTTGTTGCACAGTGCTATACTAAAATAGTCCCCTTTAGATTGGTAATCTTTAATTGTCAGATTTGAACCACCAGGTTACTTAAAACATTTAAGTACTAACATGGAAGCAGGTCGATACAAAATCAGGTATTACAAGCACCATGAGAAAGTCCACAAGTCCAAAAAATGTCTACTAGACTTTTACTTTTTAAAAAAATAATGACATTTTGTGGCTCAAGGAAATTCCAAACTCCCAACTATCTTATCAACCTCCCTATAGTAAGCATCTCCTAGCTCTTTAGGCTAGTCTAATGTACTATTGTAGACCTCTTCACACACTCAGATCACACTGCTTGCATGACTCTACCGACTTGTATGCCCATAGTTAGTTGAATTTATCATATAGCACTTTGCATTCCGCACATAGTACTTGGCACCCACTTGGCATTTAGCACATAATCACACATTTGTGTGGGGAGAGTTCGCATGCTTCCTCTCCAAAAATTATAAGACAATGCAGCCACACAATGCAACGTGCTTTCAATTTTATGGACAGTAGCATTTTTAATTTTTCTGAGAGGTACATATGATAACATGACACACTATTCATATTTCAAGTCACCATGTTTGTGCGATCACTCTGAACTGAGCTATGAGCCATGCAATACATGACTGATTGCCACATCACACGAACAAATGGAGACTTTTGCGATCGTAGCCCAACTCTACTAAGAGACTAGAGAACCATATACAACTTGTAGCTATTGCCATGGAGATACACAGTGGGAGAAGGCTACAATTGCTTCTATACTTCTATATCTATAGCTATACTATTTCTTAAGAAAGGAAATACCATACCTTCCACGTGGAGTAGCATTCTACAAGTTCGGAGAGGAGGAGGGGGGTTTGGGGAGAGGAGGAGGTTCGAAAAGAGGACGAGGAGGTTCAAGGAGGGAAAATGTCCACGTGGCACAATCTGCGGTGACTGTGGGAGCAGACAGACGGACACATGGCAACTATGGACAATGTGGCACACACATAAGGCACGGATTTGACCAAAGGGTAGAGGCGCAGTGGGTGGAGCGCACACGTGGCACAGGGTGGTTGACGTGGACCACATTGGCAAAGGAGGAGCAATAAATGCCACGAAGCTCGAGGTGATTGCACAACTTGCTCTGAATTGCCCTATAAATGCGAGCATGCCACGTGTGATAGGAATGGAACCTTAGAGGTGCACAGGCCTGCCATGTGGCATCGCATTCGCGCAGTCAGTGCCAGACGAGCAGTTCCAATCGCCAGTGGAGCAATTCCAGTGGCGGCTCATAGCGTGAGAGCGGGGCGCATAGCGAGGGCATGGCGCAAAATGGCCCACGTGGCATAGCGCAAGTGCACTAGAGCAAAATGGCCCACGTGGTGCGAAATGGCCAGGGCACGAATACCCATGGGCCCAGGGCCACGGAGGACTAGATTCTAGAGATGGCTAGGTAGCGCCATCCCAGACAGTGAGGCAGAGACTGACACAGAACAAAGATTGCCATGTGGTGCCATCTCAGACAGTGGGGCAGAGATTGACAATGGGGAATGAGAGAGAACATAATATATATATATATATATATATATATATATATACAAATCTATAAATAAATATACAAATAAATAAAGAGAGGGGAGAGAGTGATAAAGAGAGAGAGAGAGTGAGAGAGAGAGAGAGGGGGGGGGAATATATACATCAAATATATAAAACTAAACATATAAAAATATAAATATAATAGATTATATTAATCTTATAAATACAATATAAATATAAATACATAAAATAACAAATATATATATATGAATGTAGATAAAGATAATTATATAAATATAAATAAATAAACATATATATATATAGATAGAGAGAGAGAGAGAGGGGGGGGGGGAAGTAAAGAGAGAGAGAGAGAGAGAGAGAGAGAGAGAGAGAGAGAGGGAGAAGTACACATAAGTAAAGAAGTTTTGATTCCGTAGTGAAAGAGTTCCATGTGTAATTCCTAAGGACGTACCATGAGTCTTCCGCTTGCGGAGTACCCTCTATTGGGATTTCATATCTAACATTCAATATTGGGGAGGTTTGCATGTTGTGATAGAGAGAGACATATAAACTAGACTGAGAGTGATTGAACAAAGAAGCGACTTCTCTCTATCATGGCCACTCAATCAGCTTCTTTGTCCAAAGCTATGGCTTCCATGCCGAGATAATGGTGTAGGTGCTGGTGCAGTTGCAGGGCTCTAGCATCATCCATTCAAGATAATGGTGATAATGGTGATGGTGCAGTTGCATAGATGCATTAGATGATCGCAATACATGGTCGCAACTTTGAGACCCAGTGGAGCGGGTCTCTAGCCCATCATAGATGGGTCAGGTTACTCGTACTTCTTAAGATAGGGCCCCTAGTGTGAAAAAAGAGGTATTAATTAATTAGTAGTGAGGAGATCAAAAGAATTAAGCTAAGATAAGGCAGAAAAATTAAGTGACGCACGATTAAGGTAAGGCAGGAAGAATTAGGAGATTCGTGTTCCAAAAACTTCGTTCTAGAACGTTCTAGGCTGTGCCCCGAGCGAGCCCTCGAGCCATTATAAAGAGGGAAGGCATGAGAAGTGGGACAGCAAAGAAGCATAGTAGGGAGAGGGAGAGAGAGGAAGAGTGGTGAGGCAGCAATGGAGGGGAGACACAAGAGGGGAGAGGTAGTTGATCGGGGATTGAGGGGGGCAATTAACACATGATAAGATAGATGAATCAGGGATTCAGTGGACGATTTGATTCACATTAATTAATTAAAAAAAGCAAAGTAGACATTAGGAGCGATTAGGAGCGCCCACTAACTTACTAGTGGACATATCCTACTATAGTTGACTAGCTCACACTTAGCTTGGTAGGTCTTTCTGAAGCATCTAGGGAACTCATCTTCCACCGAGATTCGCCAAAGTCCTAAATTCCATTATACTCTTTGCAAAGGTCTCTTGGTTGGATGTCAACCGTGAGTCACACCACCCTCTTATTTGCTCCATCTAATCTAGTGCTTGAAAGGCTTCTCATTTCCTAAGATTAATCTTACCGAGTTCGTTCTCTAGACATGCAACATCCAATGGGTCAATACCTGTTGCTAGACTCTTAATTACCTCGGCATAAGTGTCTGAGATTTTTAGCATCTCTACCTCGTTGCCTTCATCAACCATCCTCAAAGCTTTCCTTGAATTCTTATCACATGGGGAATTGAATTGCGAGCTAGGCGCCCTCCTCTTGTCTGCTGGCATGGTAGCGGAGTGTCTGTGAGACACAAAGGACTCTAGTTCCAATGCCCTAAGGACTCTCATCACTCCTCTCAACTCTTTCTTCCGTTTAGAGCTTGGTTTTGGGTTTTTTAATGTTTGGAGAAGCCCCCCTTGGACATAGTCTATGCATAAAATAAATTCAACTATGGAGAGACATAGGTTAATTATTACACGAATAAATTAAAACATAGAGAAACATAGGTTAATTAAAGTATAAATAAATTAAGCCATAGATAAACATAGCTTAATTAAGCCTCCATGCACCAAAACTAATTAATTAATTGAAATTTTCAGGAGAGGTGAATAGGATAGGAGAGGTGAAGTAGGTAGGAGAGGTGAATAGGATAGGAGAGGTGAATAGGTAGGAGAGATGAACAAGATAGGAGAGGTGAATACGAAAGGTGAATTTGGTAGGAGAGGTGAATTAAGCCTCCATTCTTGATATGTTTGAACAAGAAAGAACGGTCGTATAAAACAATTGGAGGGATGGCATGGGTCGATGGTGGCAGCGTCTGCATGTGTGGATGATGGTTTTGTTTGTGAGTTCCCTTGACTTTGATTGTTGTTGTTTGTCATCTTACTTCTAGGATAGGAGAGGTGAATTTGGTAGGAGAGGTGAATAGGATAGGAGAGGTGAATATGTAGGAGAGTTGAATCGGATAGGAAAGGCGAATTTGGTAGAAGAGGTGAATAGTAGAGATGAATTACGCCTCCATTCTTAATATGTTTGAACAAGAAAGAACGGTCATGTAAAACAATTGGAGGGATGGCATGGGTCAATGGTGGCAGTGTCTACATGTGTGGATGACGGTTTTGTTTACGAGTTCCACTGACTTTGATTGATGTCATTTTTTGTCTTGCATTGGAAGTAATGGCAAATAACCAGACTTGTTTATGTCCCAAATTACTAATGGAGAACCAAAGATGATAGGAGGAGTGGAAAATGACCTTCGAGAAGCCTCATTATTCCTGATTGACTTAGTTTCGGAATGGGTGTAGGAGATCGGACACTTATTAGTAGCTAATGGATTCCCTCAAGACAAGGCACTCAACAAATATAGGGCCAATAAATTTATCAAGGATGTAGCTCTAGATCAATTAATAGCTAGACAACTTTACTAGATGGGGAAAGATGGCATCAATACATAATTTTTTTGGCTCTCTCATGCCAGCCTCTAAATGCCTGCAACTCCTATTGATTGGGAACATTAGGAATAACTGGTTCTTGTTCAACTCTAGTAATGAACTCCCAATAGCCTTTTCCCTTAAGGAAATTCATCATTATAAACTTCCATGCTTGGAAGTTGTTCTTGTCAAGCTTTTTAGTGACTATCTGTGAAAGAGCATCAGATGCCATCATAGAACTCTGCAAAAATATTCTGTCACTACAAAAAACACAACTTCTGCCTCACAAGGGCAAATCTACAAAACTAACGAAAGTGGTATTTGACCACACAGTCACTTCCTAGTGATGATTTTGTATCAACAGGCAGTAAGAATGATTCTGTCACTCCCAATATCTCTGCGCATAGTCATACAATGCAATTTTTACGGTAACTTTTCATCAACCTGCAGAACAGTGGTCGCACAGCAAAAACAGGGCACTTTTCTGAGTGCCAATGGAAAACTTCTGCCACCAAAACGAGCCCCAAAATAGCCTCGAATCAAAAAAATAATGTCACCTAGGGCTTTGCCCTTGCTTGTAGCATATACTGCCCTCTCACCACAGTGCAAAGGGCGTCCCAATCTGAGACAGTGCACTCTTGCACTTTCCAGCTGTGCTACCTACAGAGATTTGCTCCCAAACTCGAAAAAGGAAAGCAACACTGATCCTCTTACCAAGATACCATGAACTTGGTTCACTTTCTTGAGCTCCTTACCACGAATCGGGCTCTGATACCATGTGAAGAGAGTGCGAGAGAAGGAAGGAGTCTCACTTGTAGCTTTCTCACATACACAATGGGGGAATACACACAAAGGTGGAGGCTGAAAACAGTTTTCCTCTTCTTAATTGTGAAATCCAAAAGAACTCTCTCAGTACAAAAGGAATAGGTGAACCCTATATGTGGGTCTCAAACCAAACTCAGCTAACTAAGGTGGCATACTAACTGAGCCACTAACTAGAGTACATAAAGATAGCTGTCATCCAGCTATTATTCATGAGCAGTGTACCAACTGCATCTGTAGCTAACAAGTCGATGACATAAATGCACAACGGTCACCCTAGCATATCACGAGTGAAGCTCGATATCTCAATAAGAGCATGAATGATCCGAATGGCAAAATGGATGAAACCTCAAAAGAGGTGAAATCTAAACAAAACAACACCTGAGGAGGAGTGCATTCATGAACAAGACCCTACAACTTATGCTGCAGTCATGGAAAAGTGATTCTACAGTGGTTTTGAACCTTTGGCAAAAGATGAGGCAAAATCTAGCTTGTAGGTGGAGGTGGCGAGACATGCCAAAGATACCCAACGCATGTTGTGGACAAACCTAAAAAGAAGCAAGTTGACACGAGTGTGCTGATAGAGAAATTATCAATGGGAGTGGTATCGGAGGTCAAGTCAGACAAGGTGGCTCCTGAGAAGCCCCCTCCTGAGATGTGGCATGCGGTAGGGGAAAAGGAAAGATCACTACTCAGTGGCTCGAGATCGGGGCTACTAGTAATTCTCTGCATCTGCCCAATGATGAGTCTCAAGGTGTTTTGCAGGGTGTGGAGTAGGTGCATGGCATGGCTATTGACATGATTGAGGTCTAAGAGGTGGACATGTCGGAGGCTTATCACTGCAAGAGAGTACTGGAAGATAAAGGTAAAGAAAAAATGGCACATGATGAAGATGAAGGCAGGATGGCAACACCAATATTCAAAAGAGGGTTGGCAAAAAGAACTAAGGAGATGGCTTGCATATTTGTTGTTTCTCCCTTTGCAAACGTTGCAAAAGTGTCTTCCCTTGCCATTTTGAGACCGTACCATTTCTTTCATTGACCCACAATTTGGTCCTTGCACCTTAACCAAGATTTTTAGCTTTCCTTTCTCGTAGCCTCTATTTGCTTCTCTTGCAAGCCATGGTGAGCTACATGTTTCCATTAATGTCATGGGGCGATGATTAGTGAACTGATAAAATAGACCCTCCAGAACAAAGAGAAGCTTGCTTGTGAGGCAAGCAAAGAATATAAAACAACTTACCTGAAGACGACAATGCCAAACCAAAGTTTGTGCAAGGTCACATTGAGGTGAATGTGGGTTGCAGGAGGTTGCAAAGTACTCAAGAGTCCAAGATTTGATGGGTAGGAGGTGTGAAAATTCAAAATTAATGGGAGTAGCAAAATTTTCAGCCATCGGGTGTCCCCCCCTCCGATGATACACATTAGCAGAATTGGATATCCTAAACAAGTGCAATGTGGCCTTAAATGCTTCAAAACACAAGTAGGCCAAGGGCATGCTATTGGGTTTGATGTTGTGTATAATGAAATGCAATGTCCTGTGGCATGCTTATGAGTCATATAGCAAGCAAGTGCATGGAAAAAGAAACAATTCAAAATTGTAAAGAGTGTTGGATTTATCAAAATATCTTTGCACATGCATAAATTGCACATTTTCAAATTCTTCCATTCTAGGGTGAATCTAGATACCAATATCAACAAACTATCAATGTTTTAGGACTGCCATGCAGTAGTCCCACTAGCTTGGATTCCAAATTTTTTATATGTTTTGGTTTTCAACAAATAAAAAAAAAGTTATGGAGCATGCCCTCAAATTGCTGTGCATAATTTTAGCACAACATTGGAGGCCCGTTAACCCATACCTAATGTTCTCATTTAGGTGTGTCCTTGGGTTGAGGAGAATCTCACATGGTGTACTTTTGAATGATTACTTGGTTGCATGTATGTACATAGCAAAATTTTGATGATTTTGAATAAATTGCTATGTCCTATACTCTTCAAGACGCATGCATCACATGCAACATAGCACTTGTAATGCTTTAACGATCTCATTCCAAATCATTATTCCATAATTTTTTGGTCTCATGTTTAAGTTTGGAATGTTTACTATAAGTTGAAGACAAATTTTACCGAATCCCATTGAGCAATGCATAAGTAATGGATCATGTAAGATACCTATATACATAAAATTCACTGAATCTCACCAAAAATGGCTTCACCCAAGCAAACAATGACTCTTTAGCTTGGAGAACTCAATGAGCTTCGATGCTGAGATGGGAGAAAACTCGAATCTTGGGGCCTCCATGGCTCCTAGCTCCAGCTCGTCGATTAGACCCCAGTCTCCTACACCTTCAACCATAGCCTCACAGCTTAGTGTGTGTCTCTCCAACTTCATGGGAAGGTTTAGGTTGTCTAATCTCGTAACCCCTTTGCAAGGCAATCAAAATTATTGGAGGAGCCATAGGGCCCTCTACCAGCCACCATAGCTGGAAGTATGTAGAGTAACCCAGTGCCCACAACAATGGTGAGACCAACGGGCCCTCATGTGGGTGGAAGCACGTTAACCCACTCAAAAATGCATGTCCATGGACAATGCTAAGAAGAACCATTGAATAGCACATTTTGGCTTTGTTTGTAAGTGAGCATAATGTAGATTGGCAGCTACACTCAGCCCATACGTGGAGTGTCTTTCTCTTTTGAGTTTGAATTGTAGTTATAGCCGTCGCTCTTTTTTCTTCTCTCTCTCTCTCTCTCTCTCTCTTTCTCTCTCTCTCTCTCTCTCTCACACACACACACATACACACACACACATGCACAAAGGTGTAGTTTTCCTTTTGCCTACTCCATCACCTACTCTCTCTCTCTCTCATAGAGGTGTAGTCTTCCTTCTACCTTTTCCATTGCCAAGAATTTTTTTCCTCCCTCTCACACAACCTGTTGCTGTTGCAAGGACATTGTAACACTTGGCCTATCTCTCTCTCACAGTGTTAGCCCTATGACAACAAGGGTCAGAAGTGCAGCCTAGGACAACAACGATGAGAGCATTGTGTGTGTAGAGTAGCAGCAAAGCTTCGCTTGTAATATCTTGAGCTTGAAAGATGGTATGATGAATCTTAAAGGATGAGGATAGCCAAAATCCTCTCTAGAAAAGATCAAATCATACTTGCAAAATCAAGATCTAGAGAGACAAAAGGCAAAATCTAGAGAGAGAAAGACAAAGCTTAAACTTTTTGAGGTCCCCCCACTTGTGTAGAGACCCAAAAGGTCCCTCCACTTTGTGTAGAGACCCAAAAGGTCCCCCCCAAAAGTGGAGGAGCTCTTGTCCAAAAGGTCTCCTACAAAAGAGGTCCCTCCACAAAGGTACCTACGGATTGTGTAGAGACCAACATGTATAAATACCTCTCAATGGAGTGAAGCTCCCACTCTTTGGGATTCAGTGTTCAAGTTCAGTATTGTGTTCATGTGATTGATCTCCATTGCGTCCATGCTCTCTTACACTAGTGTGTTCTAGCATGCCCTTACCCTTGCACTCGCTACCCTTGTACTCCCTCCTCCTCCTCCCCCCTTCTCCATCTCCTCCTCCTTCCTTCTCCATCTCCTCCTCCCTCCTCCTCCCTCTGGCTCCACCCTCCTCCCCCATCCTCCTTCCTCCTCCTCCACCCTCTTTTTCCCTCCTCCTTCTCCCTCCTCCCTCTTCCTCCCTCTTCCTCCACCATCCTCCACCATCCTTCTCCCTCCCCCTCCACCCTACTCCTCCTCCCTCCTCCTCCCTCCTCCTCCTCGTCCTTCTCCCTCACCTCCTCCCTCCTCCTTCCTCCTCTCTCCTCCTCCTCCATTGTCCCTTCTCCTCAACCCTTACCCCTTGAAACCATGAAGGAGACTAGCTCTCCACTCCTCAACCTTGGACTCCTCCTAAACCCTGCAACCCCCTCTGAACCCTGGAACTCCTAGATAGCTCTCTCAACCTTATCCCCTTTCCAGACCTTGAAATCTCCTTCTAAACCCTTGAACTCCCATGGAGGTGAGAGCCTCCATCAATCATTATGATCAAACCCTCTTTCTCACCCACGCACGCATGAGATCTGCTTTCCATGCTTTAGCCTACACCTCTCACTGGAACACGACCCGAGGACCTATGCTACACTTGTGAACACTTATGCTACAACAAGCAATGACATGACTGTAGGTGACCAACACCTTCAAAACCTGCACTTGGAAGAAACAGTGACAACATTTTGGCACCGTTGTTGAGGAGGTTAGCACCGGAAGCAAAAGTGGAGCACGTGTTTGCATGTGTGAAAAAGAACCCCCTTCGGAAAACCATTCAAGATACATCACTCAAGGCAAAGGAGTGGGAAAATGCTTCCAAATGGTGCAAAAGGATAATGTTGACTTACAAAATCACATTAATACACTAAACACCTAAAATTAACCCTTAATCCCCCCACATCCTATAAAAGCAACACCAACCCCAATCACTTCTTTATCCACACTTTTGCAAGCCACTTCCTTCTTTGAATTCCGTTAAGCCTCCATATTTTTTGTCTATCTCTATTTTTTGTCCACCATTTCCACCACCACTTTTTTCGTCTGCCCCCCTTCCATCTCCATCTCCACCTCCCATCATCTTCCTCCCCACCACCTTCACTTTTTCCATCCATCCCCCATCTCCCCCACTCAAGGTAATCATCCTTTCCCCCTCGGTTCTGTGCCTCGAGCTACACATGCCAGCTCTCGCTTTGCATGCTGTGGGCCATCACGGGCCTCGGTTGCATGCCCTTCTCACACTACACCATCGACCATTAGCACTTTGAGCACCATGTACCCTCTGAGCGTCGTGCTATGACCGCATGCTCCTTCGAGCGCCGTGCATTATGCATCGTGCCTTCATTGTGGGGGCACCTCAGGTGCCGTGCTGGCATCTTGCACTGTGTGCCTAGGGCACTGTGTGCCAGTGCTGCATGCCTAGAGTGCCATGCCATGCGTTGGCTACCACTCGAATGGCAGCTCTTAAGGCATCGCACTGATCTAAGCATTGCACCACGTGGCCACCATTGCACGCCATTAGGATGTTGCGCACCTCAGGCGCTAGCCCTTAAAGCACTGTGCTGCTCCGGGCACTATGCCACATGGTTGCCACAACGCACATGCATGCGGGCATCATTGGGCATCGCAGGCAACAATAGAGGTCAGAGCACTATCATCACCCAACATTGACATAGTGATTGATCCCAACAACTTCCAAAGGGTAATGGAGCAACATATAAAACATCCCCAATTGGATGGCACCGCACTAGCAAGCTTGATAAGCTACCCCATCACGATGCCAATTGGGAGCTTACTAAGAAATTGCCCTATAATGTGGAGAGTTTCAAGGGATGGATCGAATCTTCACAATACTTCCCCCCACCCGAAGAAGAGGAAAATGTAATTTTAGTAAAATTTGGTGCTAGTGATGACATAAAAAATGTAACCATCCCACTAGAGCATAAAGCCTTTGGCCAATACCCTGCAATAGTGGGGACAATGAAGCTAGAGTAAACATTCTAGCAAGAGAGCTATATGAAGAATGGGGCCTACCTCCGATGTAGAAGGCCGCATTCAACATTCGCCTAGCCAACCACACTAAAATGAAGCCATTAGGTATCATTGACAATGTGTCAACAAAAATTGTTGGAGTCAGGTTCACTCTCCAGTTTATTATCATGGATCTTCCCAAGGGAGCCACAGCATACTAGATATTGTTGGAAAGACCATGGCTTTCAGAAGCATCAGTACTCCATGATTGGGGCACTGATAGAATCACGATCCAAAATAGAGAAACCGCTGTCAAGATAAATTTGGGAATAGGGAAAATCAAACCGACTATTCCTAGAAATGTTGAAGACACTTCCTCCACTATAGCCACCAATCATGCCCATTGTACCTACCAATGCACTAAAACCCATAGAAGGGGATACGGTGAAATCAATAATTGGATACAGGCATTGGCTACTACAATAGATAACTGTAAAACAACACATCCAATGTTGCCAGATGTGGATGCCCAACAAATGATACAACTAAAAGCAACAATCTAGGATGCTGAATCAGAAGTAGTGTAAGTTCCAGCCTTCATGGCAAGTGTTGAGTGGGACAGTGACCTTGAAGAGGCCATAATAGAAGGCTAGAGTGCAGACATTGATTGGGATATAGAAATAGATGATGACAATGCCACCTTGGAAGGCCAAGTATTGGATGCAATCCTGCAGGCACTCATGGCCATAGAATACCCCAAGATAAACCCTCCAACACTAGCCAATAGCGATTGGTCTAGGAAAAAGAAGGAGGCTGTGCAACACTAAATATCCAAGATAGAGCACTTCAACCAATTTGAAAAAATGAAGACAAAGTGGTAGAATTATGCTTGACTAAGCCCACAAAACCAACTGAGTCCCCAAATTTTCAATGGGATCCTAAAGGGCTTGAAGGTGCCTATATGGTTGAAGAACCACTCCTTGGGAGTGTGACTCCTATTGAAAATCCATCACTAGTCTCACAAAGCAAAAAGCTTAGAAAGTTCAAACCCAATGTGAGAATGAAGAGTGAAATGGTGAATAGTAACAAAAAAGAAGAACAAGGGGACAAAGATGAATTGGACCAAATATCTCCCAATGGAGCTAGCAGCCAAGCAAGCACCTCAAAATGCCATGAAGGCCTAAGGGAAGTTCCCAATTACTTCAAACACTAAACCAGGGGAGAAGCAACAATAGCAATGCCTAGACTAGTAAGGGAATCAGAGCTCATAGAAACAGAGAATGAGGATACCCTAGTTTATGAAGGACCAACCACCAAGACAAAAAAAACTGAATCTCGCCTTGGACGGAGAAGAAGAAAAGCATGTATACATCGGTGAATAGCTCACTCTAGAATAAGAAAAAGAATTAAAACCATTTTTGATGGAATATATAGATTGCATGGCTTGGTCCTACAAAGAAATGAAAGGAATTTCCCTTGAAGTTGCAGTACATACCATACCAATAAGGGAAGGATCCAAACCAAAGGTATGCAGACCTTATAGGACAAATCCCAAGTATGGTACCTTGTCTATGAAGAACTATAAAAATTATTGGATGATGGTTTCATTTATGAGATCGAGCATACAGATTGGGTGTCACCAATTGTGATTGTTCCTAAGAAAAATAAGAAGCTATGAATATGTGTGAATCTCAAGACCTTCAATGCAGGAAACAATCAGAGATCACTATCCCCTACTATTGACTGAAACAGTTTTAGAAAGCATAGCGAGATCTGAAGTGTATAGCTTCTTGGATGGGTTTAGCGAGTACAAACAAATTGCACCTCAAGATCAGGCAAAGATAGTGTTTTCCACAAAATGGGGCATTTTTGCATACAGAGTCATGCCATTCAGCTTATGCAATGCCCCATCTACTTTTCAAAGGGTCATGTACACCACCTTCAAGTAATTTCTCAACAAGTTCCTACATGTCTTCCTCGATGACTTGTGCATACACTCAAGAAAAAAGGATCACTTGAAATGCCTTGAAGAAGTGCTAAAAGAATGCAAGGAGTATGGAATCTCTTTGAATCCTCTAAAATGCCAATTCTTGGTCACACATGGAGTAGTCTTGGGACACATAGTCTCTCGACATGGGATTGCAACTAACATGGACAAAATAAAGATCATCATGGAACTTCCCCCCCCACTAAATGCCAAGGGAGTCCAAGTCTTCATGGGCCATGCCAGATACTATAGAAGGATCATACTGAGGTATGCCATGATTGCAAGACCCCTATATAAGCTCCTAGCAAACTTCATCTGGACAGACAAATGCAAACAAGCATTCAAAAGTTCCCTCAAGTGGAGATTGATCATCACGGCCCCTATTCTAATGGCACCAAATTGGGACATAGAATTTCATGTACGTACTGACAGTTCCAATTATGATGTAGGGAGTGTGTTATGTCGACCTAGAAAACACAACAAAGACTACCTAGTATACTTTGCAAGCAGATAGCTAAATGATGCACAGGTGAATTACACCACAATAGAAAGAGAAGCCTTGGCAATGATCTACAGCATGAAGAAATTTCGACACTATCTATTCGCTACTGACTTTATCTTCTACATAGATCATCAAACCTTATTATATCTTGTGAATTGTCCATGTACCACAGGCTAGGTCACTCGATGGATTCTACTGCTACTAGAATTCAATTTCAAAATCATGGTGAGAAAAGGAGCTCAACATTTCATTGCCAATCACATGTCACGATTAAGGACACGAGAAGAGCCAGAAGGAATAGAAGATGACCTACCAGATATCGCATTATTTCAAATAGACACTACACCTCACTGGTGTGTAGACATCATTGGGTACTTAATGGCAGGAAGACCACCTCCAGAAATGAAAGCAATGGATGCCAAAAAACTAATTCTAAAAGCTGCACCCTATCAACTCATTGCAGGGTCAAGGACTAGGTTTTAAGGAGATGGTGATGCCACATGAGATCATGCCAATCCTCAATGAAGCACATGAAGGCATTGCAAGTGGACGTTTCCAAGGGGAAGCAACAGCAAGAAAAGTCCTCCTCATAGGACATTGGTGGCCAACACTTTGGGCAGATGCCTATGAATATGTCAAAAGTTGTGATGTATGCCAATGGACTACTAAACCACAACACAAGGGCTTCAATCCCTTAACAACAATTGTTGCACAAAAACCATTTGAAAAATGGGGGATTGATTTTGTGGGTCCCATCCAACTAGCAATAGCAAAGGGAACATAGGCACACCATCATTGTGGCCACTGATTACTTTACCAAATGGGTTGAAGCTAAACCAATCAGAAAGGAAGATGCCAGAAGCACAGCAAGGTTCTTGTACGAGAATGTGATTACTCGATTTGGATGTCCCATTGAAATTGTGTCAGATAGAGGCACACATTTTGTCAATGAGGTCATCTAAGAACTCTCGTCTGGCTTTATGGTGATCCATAGAAAGAGCACACAGGGAATGGACAAGCCAAATCCACCAATAAAATATTATGCATTGTCCTCACCAAGATAGTAGAACCAAAGCGTTCTGATTGGGCAGAGAAACTAAATGCATCCTTATGGGCATATTGAATCACACTCAAGGTCAGTACAAGAAATATATCTTTTCAATTGGTATACGGCCTTGAAGCCATGATTCCACTAGAATTTATAATACCTAGCCTATGCATTGCAATACAATAACGTATGGGAGATCATGCATCGTTCAAAGAAAGACTCTACCAATTAGAGAAGCATACAGAGACCAAATTAGTTTCCTACCATGCCATGATAGATTAGTTGCCTACCATGCCATGACAATAGAAAAACGAAGACGTAAGGCATGGTTTGACAAAAACCTCAAAGACAAAGACATCAAGGAAGTTGACCTAGTTTTGATGGGACAAAACCAAAGTCCATAAGGATAAGCTCAAATTTCTAGGTCAATGACCTTATAGAGTCAAAAAAATGAACACCATTAGAAACACTGGATGGAGTCTAGTTCACAACAACAATAAATGGGAGCCGACCGAAGCACTACTACATCAACATGCAAGAGATCCCCGACAATAATGAAGATTTGGGGCTCTAAGTTTTTCGTAGTTAGTTAGGACTAGATTGTATCACAAGCACTCACTAGCATATGTACGAATTCGCACATATAGGTAGTTTCAATCGATTTCAACCTAGGGCTCAGAGGTGATGATTAAGTCCTAGCTACCCTATGATTCCCTTAGCAAATTAAGCATATATGAGGAATGCCCACCTCACTAGTCATGCATAGCACACCCACATGTTTCAAGCACCATGAATAAATTGCACAAATAAATCCCCAAGAGATACTTGTTTTGATCCACACACACGGCACCCTCATCACAAAAAGAGTAAAATACATTAGCCACTCACAAAAGAAAAGGAACTCTTAGCACATGGCACTATATTGGCACTGTCAAACTGAGACCTGATTCTTGTGTGAAATGTGAGGGTGAAGACAGTCCAATGAGATGGCAAAAAGGCCTACAACACCATCAACAAAGCGACACCACACCAAATGGCCCAAGCCTCAACCTCAGCAGCCCTCCTCAAATCACCAACCTGAAGATGGACACGATCCAGAATCACCAACCCAGAGGTTAGCACCAAAACAACTATGGCTAGTGGTCCTGGACAGTGATACTGATGAGAAAATAAATGCAACATGCCAAGAAGATATGCCACAAAACCTAAGGATCCTAGAGTCAGGAGAAATCGAGGCAGAGCAATTGACTATGCAGGATGCAGATGCAGAACACCTTGATGACCAAAACAACAAAGAGCTAGCAATATATGAAACAATACAGCTTGTATGGCCATGAGTCTCAATGTTCACCATGTCACCCGATGCTTAAAACTTCTTGCAATCAAAAGGTCTAGAAAGTCTTTTTGCGAAGCTAAAATCCTTCTTAGCAACACCTACTATGAGAGAATACATTTGTTAAGTGATTACATCATATAAAAGCAGAGAGTTGGAGAAAGATAAGTATGGCACAGTAACATATAAAGAAAGGCCCTTACCGATCTACCTCACTAGGTCCACTATGTAAGAGGCTTTCTGAATTTTAAAGGCACAAGAAGAATATCCAAAGAAACATTTAAATACAAGATTTTTTGAGATTCAAGATTTATTCCCACCTAACACAAAGTCACAAAGTGGGGGAATACACCATGATATGATTCTGGATCCCATATGCAAAGAGGAAGCTAAGTTTTTGACTAGCATTTTCAATCATACAGGAGAGAAAAAATTATATGCCAGTAAAGACTGTTATACTCCTTTGTAGAGAAAAACTACAAGACTAGGCTCAACACATATCCTTGCTGCTAACCAATTATGTATCCACTACACATAATGGCAAAAGCTACATTGCCCATCTATTGGCCATAATAATTGGGTTTGCACTCGAGCAAGAGAAAGACTCTACACCCCTCTCAACACAAGATATAGAGGAATTTGAAACATTGATATTATTGCCAGAATGGGAATTAAACCCTCCACCTACTCTCAATGCGGATAACATGGATGGGCGACAATCCGAACAGATTCCAGAGAATGACAATGTGGAACTCTACCAAAGAATCTTGCAACTTAGTTCAATCTTGCTCCTGCAATAGAAGGACTCGAGTGTCAAAATCCAAGAGGAGACCATGCCACATAATGACTTTGCAAGTGAGCCAAATAGCATGCCTCTTCAAGGATCACAAGTCACCAACATTGACAACTCCACGACTCTCTAGTCATAACCCCCAAATGTCTCTAATGGCACCATACAACAAAATGTTGTTCAAGGAATAGATCAAAATTCCAAATGGGCACATGGGAGTCAACTGTATGTCCAATATAAGGAAGGACATAGCACATTCTAGATCATACAATATTAGAGTCAATAGTTACAACAATGATCACAATTATTTGCTACCATGGCATCATATGGAAATGCAGATGCTCCCATCACTCCAAACCAAGTTGCAAAGTGCCGATACTGAAATTATTAAGCTCAAGGAAAGCATGGCAGAACAAATGCAACAACAACTCCTTGCACAAAATTCTCTAACAGAAAGTAGGAAGGATGCTCTAAAGCCATGGTTTCTCTCCAAGAAAAACACCTATAGCTATCTTATTCCTTGAATAGATAGGAAAAGGTCGAGTTATCCCTCTCCCAAATGCAAGTCACTTGTGATGATATCAAGAAGGAAATGGTGTACTTAAATGAAAGATTACTACTTAAAGAGGATCAACTCCATGCCACAATAGACACAAACAATGAGTTGCAGAACAACCTCAAAGAAGGTAAACATCAAATTCAAGCAATAGAGAAGGAATGCATGGCATCAAGAGAGATACTTGTGAACACCAAAGCAGAACTGGACAATCAAGAGCAAGAGATATTCCAACTCTGCATGCTTGATGATCAATTTCTAGGGCATCCAAAAGCAGCTCAACAATTCAATAGTATAAAGCTTGCATACACCTCCACACTGGGTACTTAAGTATAAAGACAAGTGCATAGAGTGGAAAACTCAAAAGGCAATAATTTCCAAGTTGGAGCTTCAATTACTAGGTCAAGCTGATGTGATGGTGCAGAGGGGCTATTGGGCATCACTACATTATACCAAGAGCTTGTTACAATCCTCCTGCAAGGGGATCACCTTGAAGGAAGAATATGCATACTGTGGAAACACTTGCAAATCAAGATGTTACATGCAATATCTAGTTTTGATTAGACCAGACCAATACGCACAAAGACTCTTCGAGATCTATGCCAGCAGATGGATGAAGATGAGAAGAATGTGTTTTCTCTGTGAGTGCATGCAAATCTCATACGGTTAAAGGCTGACGGTTAAAGGCTGATGCAATACTACTACATGAATGCTTGATGGGAAGCCCCCTCTTCGAGTAGTAGCCGGCCTCCTACCCTTACTACAACAATCACTAGCAACTTCCATGGGATATAACTCCCATAAAAATCCAACATTAAAGCTGTCAATGCCTACTAGAAGCGACAAAGATCTGCTAGAGGAATATATGGTCTACCTTCAATCTAATCTCCCCTATCTTGCCACTCTCTATTCTAATCTACTCACATCCCTCCCTAACTCTAGTACTATCCTCCATACCTTTCTAGAAATCCATGCTAACCCATATTCCTTGCCATGCCTATTTGCACATGCCTCTCGACACTATCGCCTAATCCAAGAATCTAACTCATATCATCCAGTTACACCTAACTTTTTCCAAGACTTAACAATCCATCCCTTGAGGACTATCAAGTTGCTAAATCCATTTGCCCTGCTCTCCCTCCACTTTCCACCAACATCCCTACTTCTACCTTCTCAAATTCGCTACTTTGCTTTGACCTCAAGCTTTTCCACTATAACCTCTTCCTCTCCCCCAAGACCACATATTCCTTCGATCTCCCTTGAGTTTTCAATGGAAGACATTAATGATTCCATCAATGAGCTTCAAGAATTGGATAATCCAATTTGCACACCCACACGGGAGTTGCAACAAGATACAGATAGGATTCCCATGCCTCTAATCCCATTGGTGATTTTTGGAGGCAATATGCAATCAAGAGGAGGATGGGACCTCTCTGGAATTTCAATGAGTATCCACCAAGCACAAATCACTCCAGGCATCAGCATCAAATTGCATCCATAACCTGCTTTGCGTAGACCAAAGCTGCTCAATGAAAACTACCTCCTTGAATACTTTCAAGCTCCATCTTCCTTTCGCATGCATCCCACATTTGATGCAGTACCTCGTCGCTACCAGTGGGATGCCAATCATCATGATCAAGATAGTGCATATGCTCCCCACAATTGGCTGTTAATCAATAGAAACTCTAAAATCAAATGGACAAGCCAAGAAACACTCATCAGAGCCTTGGACAAGCATGCATCAATTATGCAAGGCAGTTATGACAAAACACTGAAGGAAAGTGCAAAATACAGTGAAGCCTTAGCAATAATCTTGGAGGTGTCCCTAACCATTGATGACCATTTTCCCAATGTTAGCTTCAATCCAAATCAACAGATAGATGCTCAAACAACAAGTCACCTCTTTCAAAGAGCCATATCTCTTCAAGGGCATTATGTGTGTTTGTTTGAAGAAATGGCTGACACTGGCTTCTTAAAAATTGAGCAAGCAATCTACGATGTTCGTGGATTACAAGGAAAAGATCAACACCAAGCTCGCTCCATCTATCACCGCCGCTATCTTTACCATACTCATTGGGTAAAGACAACCGCAGCACAACATCATCTACAAACTCAACCATAACCTGAGGATGGGTAATCAAATCAATACAGAGGAGTTGTTAACCCTGTGGAAACAAGATCCAGAAGTGCAGCCTAATACAACAACGATGAGAGCATTGTGTGTGTAGAGTAGTGGCAAAGCCTGGCTTGTAATATCTTGAGCCTAAAAGATGGTATGATGAATCTTAAAGGATGAGGATAGCCAAAATACTCTCTAGAAAAGATCCAATCATACTTGCAAGATCAAGATCTAGAGAGAGAGATACTAAATCTAGAGAGAAAAAGACTAAAACCTACACTTTTTGAGGTCCCCCCTTTGTGTAGAGACCCAAAAGGTCCCCCCCAAAAGTGGAGGGACTCTTGTCCAAATCTCCTACAAAAGAGGTCCCACCACCCTTACCCTTGCACTCCCTACCCTTGTACTCCCTCCTCCTCCCTCTTGCTCCACCCTCCTCCTCCATCCTCCTTAATCTTCCTCCACCCTCCTCCTCCCTCCTCCTCCTCCCTCCTCCCTCCTCCTCCCTCTTCGTCCACCATCCTCCTCCACCCTCCCCCCTACTCCTCCACCCTACTCCTCCTCCCTCCTCCTACCTCCTCCTCCTTCTCCTCCCTTACCTCCTCCTTCCTCCTCCCTCCTCCTCCTCCCTTGTCCCTCCTCCTCAACCCTTACCCCTCGAAACCATGAAGGAGACACTCCATCAATCGTTATGATTGAACCCTCTTTCTTACCCACGTGCACATGAGATCTGCTTTCCATGCTTTAGCCTACACCTCTCACCAAAACATGTCCCAAGGACCTATGCTACACTTGTGAACACCTATGCTACAACGAGCAATGACACGACTGTAGGTAACCAACACCCTCGGAACCTGCACTTGGGAGAAACAATGACAACACCCAGACACTCACATATAGGCACAAGCTTCCTCCTACCCACTCCATCACCAAGAATCTTGATGAGGAACATTATTCTCTCGCATGGACTCTCTCTTGCTCCAATGACACATCTCGTTTCAGACTACATTGAAGGGGTGCTATAATCTTGTCAGATCTCCTTGCAATCAAGCTTTCTTGAAGCCTTGCTAAGTATGCTCACCACAGTCTCATGAGATCTTGATGCTTCCACTTGTTGTTTTCTTTTTCCACTTTGCATTATGGAGCTGATGCATAAAATTATATCGATTCTTGGTTTATATTGTTCATCGTTCAGAGCATTGCTTAGTTCTATCTTGCACTAAATTGTAGGTTTGGGATTAACATTTGAGCTACCAATGAGGTGAGCCAATTGAAGGCAACATGGGAAGATCCATTGAACCAATAGTATGGGACAATGTCATAAGGGATTATGAAGCTAGAAAGAAACGAGAGTAGTGCACAAGAGAAAATCAAAAGAGGGAGGTTACTATACATGGATTTAATGACTTGCAAAAGCAAAGGATTGTTATCAAAACTATGAAAGTTTTTGATAGCATGACGAGTGGCATGGGTGCAAAACTCAAGACTAAACTTTTCAATTCAATATTGCAACATCCTTAGGTGCAATGCCTTTGTGACCTTTCATCAAGAGAAAAAGATGACATTCAAGCATGCCTCATTGAAAATGTTTGTAGTACGCTTGCCATTGTAAAGCAACCAGCTTCCAAAGATGAGTTGTTTTTTAAGAAAAGTGCATTGACTATGTTGATGAACACCAATCAATGCATCCCCTAGAAAATGTCTCAAGGGCACTTCAAGTCCCTAGGTGTAGCTTGCATGAGGAAATATCTACAGTCTATGCATGGGCGGATGATGGTAATGGGCTATTCTCATTGACTGCATGTTGGAAACAACACCACACTAGCCCAATCATTGATGAACCAAAGGATCTTGTACAATCATTTTGGGAGTCCAAGATGAGTATTTCCCCCAACAAGAAGGGTATGTGCCAAGAAAGAGTTGGCAAAAATATTTACATCAAGCATCCAGTGCACATTCTTGAGGAGCCTCAGGTACAACCTACAAAAGTGCATGATTGATAGCGCCTACTTTACAACTTACCACTGACATGATATTTGCAGTATGATATGTTGATTTCCATTGTCATGTGCTATTAACCAAAATCATGGGATGGTTTTCACTTACCTTTGGCGGCCATTGCCGTATGCTAGTTATAATTGTCATATTCTCATCAGCACTCTCTTCCACCAATGTTAGAGGCTACTTGGCACATACAATGCTTGCTAGCACCTGCAAAGCTTGTTGAGAACTATCAATCTTGGCTAGCACTTGCAATTAGCACTCTCATCTAGCATGACCATATGGTAGTTAGCACATGCAATTCTTTCTAGAAAGACTTGCAGTTGATAGCACTTGCAATCATTATTAGAAATGCTTATTAGCACTCTCATCTACCACTTCTAGATGCATGTTAGCACATACAATGCCTATAATTGTAGGTGCTTGTTAGCACATGCAATAACAGGCATGTGCTAACAAGAATTTCACGTGCTTGTTAGCATGTGCTGGTAAGAAATTCTTGTGCATGTTAGCACATGCCATTCTTGATAGCACCACCTGTAGTGGCTAGCACCTACAATGCTTGTTAGCACCTACAATCCTTGTTAGCACTTGCAATGCTTATTAGCACTCTCATCTACCACTTCTAGCATTAGGAAAAAAGGAAGCTCATTTTGGGGCCTTTTGGCCAAAATGAAAAATAGCTCTCAACCAATGGCCATAGAGCCAACGTAATGTGGGGAAATTATAAAAATTTTGAACTGTATCTGAATTATCAGAGCAAGAAAGAATATTTTATTCATGTACAACTATCAATAACAAATTAAAAATTTGGTCGAGCTACTAACAAGATTCTACTATCTGACAATGTCTCATTCAAAATACATCACCAACTGAAATGTGCTTTCCCCCCAAAACTACTCTCCCCTCCCAAATTACTCTTCCCACTCTCTCTCCCTCTCCCTTTCCCTCTCCCTCTCCCTCTCCCTCTCGCTCTCTCTCTCTCTCAGTTGCCTCCTTGTATACATTCCTTCAACCTATAGATTGGGTTTCTTTCTGTGAGTTTTGGGTGGCGATGGCAAACTAGAACTCAAAGTACCTCTAGGAGCAAGGTACAAGAGCGAGCTCTTTTCTTTGTCAATCTCTCTCTTTGAATCTAATCTATGCTTATGCAAAAGTGTGTGTCTATCAAAATGTTGCAGACTAGAATATAACTTTTGCAAGTTTTTCGTGGGTACAGTAAACCATTGACAGGACCTCACTCTTTGAGAAGCCTTCTTTATCAAAATATCGAGGAGCAAGGTACAACAGCGAGCTCTTTGTTTTTTCAATCTCTCTTTTTGAGATTTAAGATGTCAAAGTGTTAAGTTGGATAATATTCTTTGAGTTTTTGGTAAACATGAGTGTATTTATAAAGATACTGTAGGATGGAATATAACTTTTGAAATTTTTTCATGGGGACAACACAATGACTAGTCTTAGTTTTTCAGGAAGTTTTGTTGATCATAATATTGAAGTACAAGGTAGGACAACGATGTCATTGCTTTATCAATCTCTCTCTTTGATAATATTCTTAAAGTTTTGAATAAGAAGATCATGCTTATGCAAGACTAGAGTATAATGTGTGCTCTTTGATATGTCCATTGAGTTTTCAGGTGTTCGATTAAAAGTTTGGATACTAGTCTCAATGGCATGCATTGATAATCAGAACCGTTCTTGTGCCAAATGTCATGTTGATCAAACTGTTGAGAACGAAGCTATAGACATGAGCTCCCTCTCTCGTCGACCTCTTTCCTCTATATCTTCCATCGATGTTGCCAACAAGGTTACTGTGGATGGCTCCTAGCAAAAACTGACTGTATCAAAAGGAAGTTGGGTGCTCATGTAACCAAACAGAAGGAAGAAGCCAAGTTTAAGTTTGGCATCTTAGAAGGGTAGGGTGAAAGGTTTTAGAACCAAGGAGGGGATGAAATCAATAAAGGAAATATTTGTTCAACATGTGTACATGCATGATGAGCTTGTGTTGTGAGAAAATTATCCAACTTATCTTCTGCAACACAAGCCAAATTGTAAGTGACGTCATTGAAATTTTATATTTCATAATCAAAGAATTTCCTGAACCTCAATGTCTTTATTTTTATTTTCAAATATATATCCTTCATCTTATGAGCAGTGGTAGCCTACCAAATGCATTTTAGGATTCATGGATGTGTTACATGGGTCCATAGGAGAGTTGCAATATCAAGGTAGATTGGTAGTACAGTTAGCTCAGTAAGGAGTCTTTTTCTATGATCATTTTTACCAACTATTGGATAAAGCCAACCATGTGTTGAAGAAACTAGCTCTTCCAACATAAAATACCATTGATTGGCCAATTCCTCATGGTTCTGTAATAGAGTCATATAGAGCCAGGTTGTTTTTAAAAGTACAATGATCCTTATGGCCAGGTATTTCTAGTAGAATCAACAAAATAACTATTTGCATGCCAATAACAATCTTTGTAGATCTATTCAATAAAATTTCTATCAAGATTTGCAAGACGATGCTCACTTATAATGCAAATGGTACTGAAAGAATTCCTGACTTCTTGGATTATGGTTGGGACATGATAACATCCCAACCAAGTATACTGTGAGAAGGGAGCTTGGATGCATCAGCCCAGACATGCTAGAGTCTGTACCCTTTGTGACATGCAGACAGTTGAGATGGAGGCACATGTGGCTCTACAGTGCCCCCGATATGCATATATCAGGGAGGACTACCAGCAAATACTGGAGGACTCTGCTCAGCTGACATCAGTTCTCTACTGCCTCTTCGGTAGCATTGGGATCTTTTGTCACTCGTCTTTTTACCTGGCATCAAGAACTCATAGACTCTTGACCCCTCTCCTTGAGGAGACTCTATTTTACATTGTATTGAGACGAGTCCCATGGCTCCCCGAGGACATTACTAGACTCTACTTCTACTTCTACTTCTCTCTTTGGGTCAAATTTTTAGTGGGGAACCACTCACTAGAACATGCTAACACATATGATGTAAACATTGCACTTCATGGATGTTGTTGATCTCTCTCTCTCTCTCTCTCTCTCTCTCTCTCTCTCTCACACACACACACACACACACACACACACACACACACACATTCTAAGATACAAAAATGGACCTTAGTATGTGCATGCCCACAAACCTGAAGGTGGTGTCACTTGCTCAAGTACAACCTTTGGTATATGTGTGCTATTGCCTGAGGTTGCCTCTGATAAGGGTTGCATGGCATTCGAGTGCCAACACGCAATACTACCAAGCTCCTCTTTGACATGGGATGCACCCATGTTAGGGTGCGAAAGCTGTACATCAAAAGTTGTACAACAGACATCAACAGAAACTGATATCACCCCATTCCCTAACGATTGAAAGTGGCAAGAACCATTTGGATCAACTGAAATAATTTTCCCTTCTACCACCTTCAATCCATCCTTTCATAGAGCAACTTTGCAATTTGGTTCATATTGTGCCATGCCTATAAACGACAATACCCAAATCCATAGAATGGTTATTTTTAAAAAATCTCTCTCAACCTGCAAATCAGCATGTGTTGTTGGCTGATCATTGCTTGTTGGAGGTCCTACGGAGGCTCATGATGTTGGTCAAAGTCCCCCCCTGAGGGAAGAAGAGGTAACCAAGAGTCAAAGGCATCAAACATGTCAACTTCTAGCTTAGCTTTGCAGTCCACAAGAGGAGAAGCTGAATGTTCAGCAAAGATTACATCTCTACTGACAATAATCTTCCTAGTATTTGGTTGGTATAACTAATATCCTCTGCTCTCCTGGCTGTAACCAATAAATATGCATTTGATTGCCTTATCATCAAGCTTATGTCTCAGCTGAGATGTTACATGGACACATGCAAGGACCCAAAAACTCTCATGTGTGAAAGTGAAGGCTTGCTGGCTTTCCATGCTTCATAAGGTGTAACATTCCTCAATGCCCTTGTAGGTGATCTATTCAGCACATAGTTGGCACACATCACTGCATCATGCCAGAATTTATTGGGCAAGGACTTGGCCTTAAGCATGCATCTGGCCATGTCCATAGAGGACCTGTTCTTTCTTTCAGGAACAAGATTATGCTGAGGAGTGTAAGGAGTAGTGCATAAGTGAACAATGCCCCGTGAAGACAAAAATGCATCAAACTCCTTTGACATATACTCTCCCGCCCTATCTGTGTTGAGGGTGACAAGCTTGCATCCTAATCCATTCTCAACATATTCAGCCACCTCCGAAAGCATGAGAACACTTCAGATTTGGCTTTTAAAGCATATACCCAGCAATATCTTGTGAAGTCATCAATTAGAGTCATGAAATATTTGTACCCTCCAATGGCATTTGTCCTCATTGAGCCACAGACATCACTGTGCACTAGCTGCAATTTCCTTTGTGAGAGTTTTGGACAATCTTTTTGAAAAGGAAACCGATCCATCTTACCCAAAAGACAACCCTCACACACATGTTTGGAAACTGTGTGAGTTTGAGGTACATCATTTGCCATGCCCTATGAATGTAACTTGGCAAGAGCTCTATAATTTAGATGACCCATTCTCTCATGCCAAAGATGAGTTTCAGCAAGCTGTCAATCTAAAATAGCAAATGCTTCAATAGAAGGTGCAGCTGAGTGATAATCAAGGTGATAAAGCCCCTTTTGCAAAGTGCCAGTGAGAACTATGACATTGTCATCACGAAGATCATATACTAGGCATTTGTATCCATAAAAAATCACTCTGAAACCTGAAGTGGCAATTGCTGAAATTGAAATCAAGTTGACTTCAATTCCAGGTGCAAAAAGAACATTTGTCAAAGTGATGGGATGGCTTGAAATGGATGTGAGCTGCACATCTCCAATTCCTTTTATAGCATAGGAAGCATTATTAGCACATGTGATAGTCCCCCCTCAAGGTGCATTAGCCAAGGAATGAAACAACTATCTACAAGAGGTTACGTGCTTGGAAGCACCACTATCAAAATACCAATACTGAGCATCATTAGCAAAAGAGAATGCATCAACTTTGGAGGGATCAAAAGAGCAAAGGACAGCCCATGCCCAATCATCCTAGACAGCATGTGCATGTGAGGCATCTGCTAGCTCATGGGATTCAATTGCATGTGAGGCATTTACTGTCAATCCTGCTTTCTTCTTCTCCAAAGCAATGCACTTCCTGCATCTGAAATTTCATGCCCTGGCTTGTGACAATAGTTGCATCTTTTCTTCTTTGACTTATCTATTGTATTTTGAGATACATTGGAGGAATTGCCACCGTTAGGCACATATTTAGGCTTGCCCATAGGCTTAGAAGCCTTGCCTTTTCCTTTCTGCTGTGAAGCAAATGCATGATTAGGAATAGCTTGCCTATTAGCATGACTTTGCTCTTCCTACAAAAGCAAAGTGACTAGTTGATCAAATGAGTAGTGATCAGGATTCCCATTGGCTACAAGTCTAAGGGTTGTAGCAAACCCTTGATATGTGTTTGGCAGTCCATTCAATGTAGTGCTAACAAGCTGAGAATTAGGCACCACTTCATCAATATTTGCAAGTTGCTCCATGAGATCCTTGACCTTTGTTAAATATGTATCCATTGAGTCACTTTCCTGCATGCTGAGTTCCCGCAATTGTCTTCTCAAATATGCAACCCATGCCTCATTGTTGCGAACCTGATAAAGAGAAGCTAGCTTATCCCAAGCATCCTTTGTTGTCTTGCATAACCGGATGTGTGGAATAATGATTCTCTTGCATGATAAGGCAATACATGAATGTGCATTTGCATCTCTGGAGTCCCATCTGATCTGATCCTAAGTAGGAGGAGTAGTGACAAGAGTACTAGAGGAAGAAGAGTAAGGAAGTTTTTTTCATGGAGGAGTGCCAGTAGTAGGGGCAGCCACTTGAGCATTAGCTGGCCTTAAATCAATACCTGAAACAATATTCCAAAAGTTTCTTGCAACTAGAATATGCTTCATAAGGTAGGACCACATAGGATAGTTGGTGCCATCCAACTTATCATCTTCACGGAGAACACCAAACAAATCATTATTGTTGCCAGCCATTGTAGATAGCACAAGTAAAAGTGCACTAACCAAGTGATGCAAAAATAGCCTCAAGGCTTTCAACTACAAATGTGACCAAATGAGAGCTGAATCAAAGGAAGATCACTGCAAATAGAAGCTAAGGCAAAAGCCCCATAATCTGAAAGGGCAAAATGGTCAAAAAGAGGGCAAATGTGGAAAAGCCCCAAATTAAGCTGCAACTCTACAAATGTGACCAAATGTCCTGCAAATCTGCCAAAGGCCTTGTCCTTTGCAAAATTGAAGCCCAATATGAAAAGCTCCAATTTCTTAAAGGCAAATTACAACAAAAGAGGGCAAAATCATGGAAAGCCCCAAATTAAGTTGCAATTTGCAAATGTGACCAAATCTATGCAATTCCTTGCCAATGTCACCGAGAAACCCTCAAATTTCAAATCAAAGCACCCAAATGTCACTGTTATCAAGGCAAATGTGACAAAATAACTTGCAAATCTGAAAGTAGCCTACAATCTACCTGCAATAGATCCAAAGCCCCAATTTCAGAGATCCAAAAGAGCAAGTGTTGCAAATCTGAGCCAATGGGATGAACCAAGGTCAACCAAAGGCCCCAATTGTGTGACAAATGCAGCAATTTTGAATTATTCTGATGATTTGCAGCTAAAATGATCAATTGTATGATAGATTTGGGCAGAGTGTACAGACAACTTTTGAAAGTTGTACGGCAGGAAGTGTGAGCTTGACGATTCTGCTAGTGTGACAACTTGACAATTCTTGCTATTGTACGGCTAACGTAGCTAAGTGAAATAGGGACAGAAGGTACAGCAAATGATGTGCAATACGAATGATGCACCAACACTGATGCAATACATTGAGAAAGAAACCATACAATTGTACGACAATGTATTAGCAGGCATGAAGCAATATGTTGAGCAGTACATTTGAGCAAGCGCTGACTTTACATGTTGAATGAAAGATGAAGCTAGAAGGAAATTGAAGCAAATGCTCATAGAAATAGGATACAAAGTGCTCTGATACCACTGTAGGCTCAAGGAAGTGGAAGGAGATACAAACGTGGAGCAGAACGCTAAAAGCCATCACATCAACAACTATGAAATGAAAGTACAAAGTACAAAATAAAGGGGAACCCTAGGAGAGTGTCCTAGTGGTACCACTAGTACTAGGTGTCATAAGACACTAAAAGTACTAGGTGACCTATGTGCCAATAACTAAAGCTACATGGCACATACCAGGGCCCAGAGAGCATCAATACGATCGGGAGATGATGGCCTACACCAGTAAGTATGTTGCTCATGCACTTGACAAGGTTTACATTTGTAGCATGGCATGCATATATCTTTAAAACCCTACACTACCACATAGACACTTGTAAAACAATAGGGCACCCACAAGGAAATAGTGGAGGTTTAGTAATTGCAAACTATTTAATAATTATGAAATGGAAAAAATCAAAAGAGACGCAAGCAACCTGTGAAAGACCTCCAAGGAGGCTTTAGGAATGCCCTTACTCAATGAGTCAAGTACAAAATGGAAGGGAATCTTGGCAAGCTCCCTATCTAGTCCTTTCCAATCTTGGGATTATGTAAGATGACCAAACTCTAGTGTGTACAATAGTTTGAAGCAATTAACATTTGGAAAGATGAACAATTTATTTCATTTTTCACAAAACATTAAATTCTGAAAATCTAAATCTTTTACCTAATATCACTCAAACGTGTACAATTACTTATTACAGAGGGGGGGAAATGACATCCTGTACATAGACAAATCTTGCGGTTGCAAGTGTCTAGCTAGTTTTTTATCCGAGAATAAATACTCTCCATTTCTAGTTCTCTTGCTTGCGGCTGAATACCATAGAGGATTCTCAAAAAAGTATTCCTTGAAGACATTTAGAGGAAGCATGTACTCCAAAAACTTGGATTGAAGTAAGTATGACACATTAGTATAATACAAAAAGATAATAAAGCAAATCATGTATTTCCATAAGCTCAAAGAACGCGCAAATCTTACAAGAAGAACAGGTCCATATGTACTATTGTCATCTCCTCGCACATGACGTCATTTGCAACTACCTCATTGTAATCAAATGTTCTTTCTAGGCATGCTAATGAGTGTAAACAAACACTTCAGTAGTTGAAAAGCTATGTCATCACATGGTGGGGAGGACTGTCAAGGTCCTGGACCAGGACCTGAATATGACGAGCCCAACAGATGGCTGAGGGAGGATGGGGAGCCTAACCGAAAAGGCAGATTCAAGCATGTATGGAAAGCCTCACCCTATAGTAGAGTCAACTTCTTCCTCTGGAGGATAGTAGGGGGCCACTTCCCGATGGGAAGCCATGTTTCATGGTTGAATGTGGATGACAGGTGCAAATTCTGCAAGTTCGCTGCTGAAACTCTCACGCATTTGTTCTAGGGGTGTCCGTGGGTTCTAAATCTGTGGGGTATAGTCCATGCCTGGTGTGCTAAGACCCTGGGGTTTGACTTTATCTCCAAGGGAACTGCCATCTTTGGGGAAGACCTTGGTCTAGACAAATCCATACTATGGGATGTTATTAGGTATGCAACGCTTCATAGGATTTGGCTAGCCCGCTACGAGGCCTGGTGTTCTCGTTACTGTGTAAGAAGGCTATTTTGGACATTGCCTCCCAAACTAGATGGTTGGTTGTCAGCTGGCCCAATGAGGCTATTAAAGCTCGACTTGAGAGCATTTTGTATGAGCTGTCGTTTGCTAATTTCTGAGTAATTAATTTTTTTAAAAAAAAGTAGACCTCTTTCAAATTTAAAAAAAAAACAGCATAATTTATCGTGCCATACAGACACTAGATCCATAGGTAACGTTGACGTAAGACGATTTCAGTGAGGTCACAGGTGCGTCATACTACGATCACTAAGCTTGCAGGCTCCAGAGTACAAAACCCTCTCGGATTTCCCACTTTCGCTGTGCAGTCATCTTGATTCTCCACCATGGACACCCTATCTGCTCGCTTGCTCGCTTTTCCTTTGCCTACCATCGGCCATATCTCGCCCATGCTCCAACTCTGCAAGCTTATCGCCCACCAGGGCTTTGCCATCACCTTCGTCACTACCCAGCGAAACCTCTCTTCGGTGGTGCTTGATGACACTTGGACTGGCCTCCATATTCGTATTGTCTCCCTCCCTGACGAGCTTCCCCTCGACTTTCAACTCACCAGCGATAAGAATACGCATAGAAGGCTGCTTCGTGCCTTCGAAAATCTCAAGATTCCCTTCCAGCAGTTAATGGAGGAGCTCACTGCTGCTGTGAATCCTGCTTTCTCTGCCATCCTCTCGGACGTTCACCTAGCCTGGACACAAGATGTTGCGGATCATTTTGGACTTCCGAGACTGGCGTTATGGACCTCCAATATGGCTGAGCTTTGCACATACTTTCAAGTACCGGAGCTCTTGTCCCGGGGATACCTCCCATTGCAGTGTAAATATGCCAAATGCACCGAGAAGGCGTAGTCTAATTTGTATTGAGGTGGATTGTCACCGTTCTAGCCAGCAAATGCATGAATCGAAACGTATTGCAAGGAAATCGGATGAATACATTTTGCTATTCGTTTTTTTTCTCTCCTTCCTCTACATATTGTCATTTGTAGAGCCAATCATCGTAGTAACGCAAGAGCACTACCATTCTATTGACCTTCGTAGCTTTTTCCTGGGCCTCCCTTCCTGAGAGATTTCTGCTTGAAAATTTCAGCTTCTTGGCTCGTTTAGCCTTCTTCTCATCATGCTTAATGTTTGCAGCCAACCATCTAACAGATGGCTCCGACGGTGACTCAGCTTGCAATATAGAGATTCCAGGACTTCCCCCTTTACGAGCAACAGATCTGCCTGGCCTTCTCAGGTTCGAACCATCAGACACGTTGTTCCGCTACTTCGTGGACCAGTCGAGTCGTATTGCTGAGCCTAAGCGCGTCCTTGTCAATTCTTTCTACGAACTGGAAGCAGCAGCTTTCGATGCGATGCCCAAGTTAGGCGTTTCCAACATCCTACCTGTTGGGCCATTGGTGCTGCTTGAGGAAACCGATGTGCACAGTACAGGCGTGCGTGAGGAGGAGACGAAGTGCTTGCAGTGGTTGGATGAGCAAAGGACAGCATCGGTTGTATATGCCGCGTTTGGAACGCTACTCAGCATACCGAAGGACCAAATCTTGGAGATTGCGAGTGGGCTGGAGGCCTGCGGGCATCCCTTCTTATGGGCGATACGAACGGGTGCAGCGGGAGGAGAGGATGATGGGAATGCTGTCTCGGAAGCTTACTTGGAACGAATTGGAGGCCAATCGATGGTAGTATCATGGGCGCCACAGAGAAGGGTGTTGGAGCATAGAGCAGTGGGTTGTTTCCTGACTCACTGCGGATGGAATTCCACACTGGAAAGCATCAGTGCAGGGGTTCCGATGGCATAGGAGGAGATCAATTTTTGACGTGCAAGCTCATTGAAGATGAATGGAAGGTGGGACTGAGGACTAGGAAGAAGGCGGAAGAAGTGAAGAGGGTGGTGAATATGGTCATGAGGGATGGGGACGCTCTTAGAAGCAGATCATTGGAGTTGCAAGATGCTGCCAGGAGAGCCAAAGTCTCCTCGTTACAGAGTCTCCACTCTCTTTTACAAAGCCTAAACCGCAACATAAATGCTCCCTAAGGTTGTAGCTATCTGCATCTTCGACACGGCCTCTAGTCCCTCTTTCCTTTATCAGAGCTTTAGCTCTCTGACTCTCTTTTGTACAAATCCATGGGCAGCACTCTCGCCTGCATTCGCCTCAGTTTCTCCACTATTGCGTCTAGTCTTGAGCTTCTCTTTCCTACAATCCCCTCCCTTTACGTGCTCAATCTTCAGGCTTTCGTGTGCTGTGTATTTGTGGGCGTTGCTTTTGTAAACTCAGCTAAGTTTGGCAACCTTAATTCTACGATTGTTATTCTATTACAACGCAGCCACACAGTGCAACGTGCTTTCAAATTTTGTGGACGGCAGCATTTTCGAGTTTTTGGAGAGGTACATGTGATAGCTTGAGACACCATTTTCAACATGATCTTTGACGACGTCGTATTTCAAGTCATCATGTTTGCGCGATCACTCTGAACTGTGCTATTAGCCATTGCAATACATGACTGATTGTCGCAACAATGACGAACAAATGGAGACGTTTTGCGATAGCCCAACTCTGCTAAGAGACCAGAGAACCATATACAGCTAAGACCAGAGAACCATATGCCGTGACATGCTACGAGACCAGAGAACCATGGAGATACACAGTGGAGAAAGGCTACAATTACTTCCTTCTTGCTAGGGTTTCGAGATAGGGCTGCGAGGTAAGGGGATCGTTGATGCCAACCGTTGGGTGGAGAGTAAATAGCAGAACAACCTTTTTATTGCATTGCAATGAGCAATGCCTGGGTTTTGCATATGATGGGAAACTTGAGAAGCAGCATATGCTACGTCGGGTCGCTTGCAGGTGATCAAGTTCCGAACAGAACCCATACCTTGACGATAGAGGATTCCTTGCATTTCATGCTGAGCTGCAAGCATAGATTGACACATTGATTTGGTCAATTCCAGGTTTACCTTCAGCTAGTGGAATCGGTGAAGAATGTCTATCACGTAGGACGATGACACGTCATGTGTCTAGATGCTCCTCTTATAATATGTTTGAACAATGGTGGATAGATTACTTAATAGGTGCCCCTATTTGTCCCTAACATTCAAAAAATCATATTTACTAATTACTTGGGAGGGGGGGAGAGGGGAGTGGTATATGATCTATTTGTTAGTATGTCCTCTCACACATTGTAAACTAGGAATTCCCATTAATTAGTTGTTGGGAAGAGAAGAGGGGTGAAAAAGGAAGAGGGAAAGGGCATGATTAAACTAAGGGATAAAGGGAGGAGGGATAAGAGGGACCACTTAAAAAGGGGGCATTAAAGAAGAAGGCACTTGCTAAAGGGGGAGGGGGAATAGGGGACCATGTCATGGAACTATTTAAAAGCCTAGAATGTATTAGGCTAGGTTGATTGAAATGTATTAATTAGAAGGTAGGCTAGGTAGGTTTAAATGGCTAAATGTCATATTGATAATGTATTGGATATGTTAATTGATTACTCACACATGTAGAGGAATGGGTAGGAATGCATTGGGGTATGCATTAATAAATGGTAGGCATAAAGTGTCATAGGCTAAGGGTAGAATAATGGGGTATGTCCAAGGGATGGATCCCAAGAGGCATGAGAGGTTGTGACCTCTCGTATGCATGGAGTGTGTGCATGAGACATTAGGCATTCATATGTGGTATGTGGAATGGTTGGAGCATCTTAGTTGTCAATAGCAAAAGTACACACATGTGGGCACTCCTTCCACCCCATTTAGAGGGCCAATGCTTCTCAATTTATGCATCATTCTTCCACACATGCGCATCCTCCAACTGGTACATGACAAGTGGTATCAGAGCAGTGATCCTCTGACGGTGTGGACATGTCATGTGGAAGCTACCAAATATACTGACATCAGCGCGATATCAATGTACAAAGAAACTTACCAGGGGGCTCTTTAATCTCCCATTGTCTCTCCGTGGATTTTGTGATAAGAGAAGTATTAATGAAAGGAAGAAACAACGGCCAGTCTGTCCTCCCCCCTCGCGGCCAGTTGTTGATTCCCTCCCTCGAAAATCATGCCTCTTTCCCAAAATTTATGCCGTCCCCAAAAATTGTTGCCTACAATGCTTGCCCGCCTCGAAATTCGTGCTACCTCGGTATGAAGGTATTTGTGCTGGTCGATGCCGCCTTCGGAATCTACACAGACCTGTAGCCCATTGTCTCTGCGTCCCTGTCTGTCGTGTGGCGCCATGATCCGCGTTGCAAACTCTACGTGGTGCATTGTGATCCATGTCGCTATCGTGTAGACGCTTGCAACCACGACAACCCCATGCCATGTAGACGATCTGCCTCACTGCCTATGACCTCGCCAGTCCACAGATCACCAGTGTTTAGCCCCTCTGCCCCGTTGGCACTACCGCCAACTGCTGCCCCCTGTCACGTCGCCTCTGCTGCCGATAGCATTTAAAGCTCCCCTTGCATTTCAAAAAATCCCCCTGTCCCCTCCTCTCTTTCAATTCCTTTCCCCTATATCGGAATTTCAACAAAAAAAAACCCTTCTCTTGCAATTTAGAAAAAAAAAGAGAAAGATAAAAGATAAAAAGGGAGAAAATAAGAGGAAAAGTTAGAATATTAAAAAAAAAAGTTATATAAATCAAAATAAGTTCAAAAAGAAAAAAGAAAAGAAGGGGTTAGGCATATTCGAGCGATTGGACGAAGTGTGGTCGCTTCGCAAAAGAAAAGGGAGTGAAAAGGCAATATAATACTACTATATAATACACAATTGCATGGTGACAAGGGTCAAGCGATTGACCTACTTAAACTTAAGAAGAGCATTTAGGGCAAAGAATGAATTAATAATGCATTTGCATGTAGGATAATGAAGTAGTAGATGCATGTGCATGTAGGATCATACATTAGAAATAGAAAAAACTCAAGAATTGAGCACGTGCACAATTATTACCTTGCAAAACTACACAATGGTATCGTACAGAGACGTTGGGCAAATTGGATCCTTTGGAAGGCATCCATGGTGCCTAAGAGAACTAGATATGGCTAAGTTATTCTCTTAGGTTGGGTTAATGAGCCAAGGTAGTACTTGGGCTCTTCCCAAGCAAGAGGGTGCCAAAAGACATATTAGGAAAATTAGTAGATGGTAACTTCCTTGCTAAGAATAGCAAGTGGAAACCTTTACATGGCCATAGGTCTTACAACCTTAATTTAGACTAGGATAGTCGAGTAGTATCTAGGATATCGAAAATATTGATTCATTTGGAATGGTCAATGAAAGGGTCTATAGTCCTACGTAGGTGTTGGACTAGGTGGTGGATATGTAAGTGCTTAGTAAGGTCTAGTGACCTTAGGTCTGGTGACCTTAGAGAGATCTCAAGTAACTGGTGAGTCATAGATGCATGACTATGGGTGGATCCACAATTAGACCTGGTGGTCTAGAATGAGTACTCGTTAAGATCTGGTGATCTTGATCTTGTAAGTTTAGGCCTATCTTGTAAGTTTTGGGTAGATCAACCTAAAACTAATGGTTCCAAGCTGGTCACTTGGAACTTGGACCAATGCATGCATATGAGAGAGAGAGATTAGGAAATGGTATCCTATCGAAAAGGAAAAGTAGAATGGAAATGGATTCCTACTAACCCTAATGGATAGAGTCGAATTAGTCTTTATAGGAATGTCCAAAGCAAAGGAGTACATGGACAACACAACATGAAAGATAAGTACTATGTCTTTCTTATTGACTTATTTGGAAATTTGATTTAAAGGAACATACTAATGTTTGACTTGTTTGGTAGGAGTACCAAATATGAAGATGAAAGATTGAAGTTGTTGTATGGAAGTTTATGCAGGAACCTAATGAGTGCTAAAGACCATGAAGGCAAAGAAGAGTACCTAGTAGATGAGGACATCTATGTCCCAAGCAAGAGGGCATGTCACGGCACAATTTTATAGCCTAGAATGTATTAGGCTAGGTTGATTGAAATGTATTAATTAGAAGATAGGCTAGGTAAATTTAAATGGCTAAATGCCATATTGATAATGTATTGGATATGTTAATTGATTAATATAAATGGAGCACTCACACATGTAGGTCCTAGGTTAGGAATGGGTAGGAATGAATGCGTATGCATTAATAAATGGTAGGCATAAAGTGTCATAGGCTAAGGGTAGAATAATGGGGTATGCCCAAGGAATGGTTCCCAAGAGGCATGAGAGGTTGTGACCTCTCGTATGCATGGAAGTGTGACGCATGAGACATTAGGCATTCATATGTGGTATGTGGAATGGTTAGTTGTCAATAGCAAAAGTACACTCACGTGGGCACTTCTTCCACCCCATTTGGAGGGCCAATGCTTCTCAATTTATGCATCATTTTTTCACACATGTGCATCCTCCAACCGATACGTGACAGACCATTTGAAGGGGGCTTTAAAGAAAAAGGCACGTCTCCCTCGGCTCCCTGACTACCCTTACCAAGGTGGGACCTGTCTTCTTCTTTCTCTGTGAAATTCCAATCTCCCCCCCCAAATCCATCTATCTTCCCTCAGATTGTCTTCAATATCTATCCAGCACTCCTCTCTCAGTAGAACTATTCGGTGCATAGATATTGGCTACCCGAACTTATGTTCCTCTACCATAACCAATACTCCTTCCTACTTCTTTTCCACTCATGCCTCTCACAATAAGACCATTCACAAACATAGCCTAATTGACATAAGGAAAACTAAAACCTGTAATTGGCTCCATATTTCAACTCATGTAGCAATATGATCGGCGGTTTAATTTCCTCACCAGTGACATGCAACACCCTCTCACGTTCCATGACAAAACTGAGGGGGTTTCCATTTTCCGAGCAAAAACCCCCGAGCGACGAGCGGACAAAAGGTGGGAGGGGTCAAAATATATAGGCTCAAGTCATTTTTGGGGAGCAAAAATGAAACATTGATAAATAGATATAGATATAAATATACCTTTATATAATAAACATATATAATGTCCAAGTGGTGACTTATTTGATGACTTTCAAAAATCCTTTCTTTTCCTTTCACCATTGCTTGGATCATGAAATTTTGAGCAAATATCCTCTTTACGGTTTCTTGGGATGACCTAAGAAAAATAACTAGTACCTTTTTAATAGACCCTCTAAGTGTATTTTGCCAGAGGAATATGGTTTGAAGAGCTTGCCCCAACCCTATTCCGGTGGCGAAATACCCTTGGAGAGCCTATGCAGAAGGGGTCATAACTTTTGCTCCTTAGCTCAGATTGAGGAGTTGTAAAAAGGGAAAATGTTCAAATTTTAATTATCTATGCAATGATAGGCTTAAAATTATACTTTTTGTAGTTATAAAAGAGAAAAATTAAAAATTTCAAGTTGTATATGAGAGTTACAACTTCTCCCTAATTCATATTATGGTAGGAAGGAGTCCAGTAGAGACCACATTTCCTTAAAAGTACTTAGGTTAATGATCGATTATAATGGCTTCAAGTATGAGGTTTCCAATATCTTTTTCCTACTTATCCAAGGAATATGGTATACATTGTTATATGAGAGCTTCAAATATGGGATTGCTAAAGATTAGGGATAGTCGTTTAAATTGATTGAATTACCATGATACTCAAAAGACATTATGGTAGGGAGGTATTTATAGGAGTTTCTAAAGTGTTCACTATTTGTTCATATATAGATGATGTTCTCTAAAATGAGGGTTATAATGAAAAATAAGTAAGTATATGGTTCCATCAATGAGAAATTAAGAAAGAATTGTATATTCCTTTGAGAAATATATAAGCATGGTTGGTGACAAAAACTATCGCTCGGACTTTTGTGCTCGTAGGTTTTTGATCGGAAACTGTGCACATCCACAAATCTGAGACCTTGGACTTGGCCTCAACCCTTACCCCTCTATTGCTGAGACAGTGCCTTATACGCATCTTTGAAGAAATTGAAGCGATTCTCTTTACCTCCTCCTGCATGTGGTGCCACACCTTTCATTCTTTTCCTATGAGCCCACCTCTTTTGGTTGATGGCCTTCAAAACCCTTTGTATCATGCATGCTCTTCCTTCCCGTTACATCTGGCATTTTTTTGTCATCTCGTTGCGAGACATAGATTGTGCTAACCTGAAACCACAGACTCTAAGTGACTTTATAGATGCAAAGGAGAGGAATTTTGGGCAAGTAGACTAGATCGCTTCTATGTCTCAGATGAGGGGTGGTGGATGAGAGGACCTTTCAGAGGTGAGGTCGTAACCAGTTCAAGCCTTTCCACTCACCTCCCCATGCTCTGGAAATTCTACCTCCCTGAAAGTGTGTGAAACCTAGGGATATCCCTTTCATCTTCAATAAAAAGTTCTTAAGTCATCAAGGGCTTTGCCATGAAATCAGATAAGCATGGAGAGAGTCACATAGATCGGCGACCGATCCTTGCGTAGCTTGGGATGTAGTTATCCATAAAGTGATGGCCCTTGCTAGAGACTGTGGGACAGGACAAATAGACTGGAGAGAAAGCACCAAGAATCTTTGTTGGCGGCACAAAAAAGGAGGATCAGATTTTGAAATGATGAAGTGGGAGCTAGAGGAAGCAGAAGCAGATAGAGTAAAGGTGATTTCCCCTCAAAACTCTTCTTCCAATCTGTAAAAAGAAAACAAGCATGCAAACAAATAGAGAAGGTATAGGACGCAAAGGGTAATACAGTCACAAAATTTTGGCACATGGCAAATGGTTTTCGGTGGGAGTTAAGTTTGATCATGGGAGAGCTAGTAGTTCAAGTCGTTGATTAGGCAGACAACTTCAAGGAAATTACCAAAGGCCTCAACACCAGAATCTCAAAGAACCAGAGAAGGAGGCTAGACTACCCGTACTCTAAGGAGGAGTTAAAAGAGGCGGCTAAGGCCTTAGCCAAGGAGAAATCACCAAAGCTAGATGGATTAACAGCAGAATTCTATTGGGCCTTCTGGAACATAATGGGGTCAAACCTAACCAAGATGGCAAATGCTACGTCAAGACCAGGGTACCTTGTCCCCATACATTAATGCAAGGTTGTTGAAACTCTTTCCCAAGAGGCAGAACCATTAGCAAAAGGCGGAGCTCATTTTGGGGCCCTATAAGAAATTCATGATTTTCTAATTTTCTTGGCTCAAAATTAAGAATTTCTAGAGTAAGAATCATAAATTTATACGGTCGAGCATTTATTTGGAGATATAAATCGCAAAATAGATTTGAAAATTTCCACTCGAACATTTTTTAGTGTGCAATAAATGCTATATAAAAGGATCCAAATGGATTTCTACTATTTTAGTGCAAAATTTGGTGGTTTTGGCATCACAATCGTGTCCAGAGCATATGAAAACCCCTAAGCAACTTTTGAATCACTAAATTTGGCCTCCCAGAGGGGTAAGAATGACTAGAATACGCGCCTAACAGGAGTGTGCTTAAGAAAGCAAATGCCCAAATCAATTTTTTAAGCACATTCCTATCAAGTGCCTATTTTGGTCATTTTAACATCTCTGGGAAGACATTTATGACACACTAAAAAATGCTTGAGCGGGAAGTTCAAAATATAAGCTTATCTGTTTCGGGATTTGATTTGTTATAGCATTTATGACACACTAGAAAACAAGAGTGGGAACTTTAAAATGTCAGTGTGTCGAGCATCTCTAGAGAGATAAAGTTTATTTTTTTGAAAAAAGAAAATCATTTCCAATGTAAGTTGGCCTCTCTCTCATTGGAGGATCTCTATTTTTGTCTAACCTAAAAGGCCCCAAAATGAGCTCTGTTTTTTCCTAATGCGGCTAAGGGTAGCAGACTAGAGACCAATCCTGATGCTCAACACTTCGTACAAGCTCGTGCTACCCCCTATGTGGTAAAGCGGCAGAGATGACAAATCACTTATTGTTGCACTACGTAGTCTCCAGAGGCATATGGTTCAAAATTGAAAGGGCAATCCGTAATTCGGGCGTGATGAAGAGCTTTATGCTAGGGATGTAGTGGAGGGTAGCGCTACTAGGGGACACCTTGAAAATGCCTGCCACACTGGCGGCTTGCTGGCCCTATGTGAGAGCCACTGTCATGATGGCCATATGGGAAACCAGGAATCAAATTGTCTTTCTTCATAGACTTGCAATGGGATATTGTGAAATGGCCATTGTTTCTCTCACCAAGCATAATTTGAGGGAGGATTTATAATATTGTTATAAGGAAAGAGGCATATAATGTTACTTAATAGCCTAGTCATAGGACTCATGCTTAGGAAAAAGAAGGATTTGGGGTTGAATCAGTCTATGTATAAAATAAATTAAGCTATGGAGAGACATAAATCTTGGTTTTGGGTTCCTAAACGTTTGGAGAAGCCCCCCTTGGACATAGTCTATGCATAAAATAAATTAAGCAATGGAGAGTCATAGGTTAATTAATGCATGATGAAATTAAGCCATAGAAAAATATAGGTTAATTAAAGTATAATTAAATTAAGCCATAGATAAACATAGCTTAATTAAAGTATAATTAAATTAAGCCATAGATAAACATAGCTTAATTAAGCATCCATGCACCAAAACTAATTAATTAATTGAATTTGGTAGGAGAATCTTGGTTTTGGGCTCTTAAACATTTGGAGAAGCCCCCCTTGGACATAGTCTATACATAAAATAAATTAAGCTATGAAGAGACATAGGTTAATTAATGCATGAATAGATTAAGCCATAGAGAAACATAGGTTAATTAAAGTAAAATCAATTAAGCCATAGATAAACATAGCTTAATTAAGCTTCCATGAGGTGAATAGGAGATGTGAATTTGGTAGAAGGTGTGAATTAAGCCTCCATTCTTAATATGTTTGAACAAGAAAGAACAGTCGTATAAAACAATTGGAGGGATTGTATGGGGTTAATGATAGTAGCATCTCCATGTGTGGATGATGGTGTTGTTTGCGAGTTCCCTTGACTATCATTATTTTTGTTCTTCATCTTACTTCAAGGATATGAGAGGTGAATTTGGTAGGAGAGGTGAATAGGATAGGAGGGGTGAATAGGTAGGAGAGGTGAATAGGATAGGAGAGGTGAATTTGAGGTGAATTAAGCCTCCATTCTTAATATGTTTGAATACTTGAAAGAACGGTCGTGTAAAACAATTGGAGGGATGGCATGAGTCGATGGTAGCAGTATTTACATGTGTTGATGATGGTTTTTTTTGTGAGTTCCCTTCACTTTGATTGTTGTTGTTTTTCGTCTTGCATTGGAGGTAACGGCAAAGGACTGGACTTCCTTGTGAATTGAGACATCCACCTTTTTTTTGTTTTTCTTTTTTTTACCTTGCCATGAGGAAAGGCCTTAGCCAAGGCGTGACACCCTTCAAAGGAAAAAACATAGTTATTTGTATTAAATAAAAGAAATATTCCTATTGGTTGTTGTGAGCCTTCGTCTTCTTCATGGCTGTACTTTAATGCATGCATGTTGCATGAGCATTCATTCTGGGGAGTTTTCTTGGCCAGTTCGAAGGTGCTATAGGCGCAAGTTCGCATGCACTAGATTCGACCTGCTCCATGCTTCGCTCGTATGATGTGGTTCTCCTGCAAGTAGTACTCCCTATTCTTTGACTGGCGTCAGATTGGGTGATTTCCGGATACCAATTTTCTTGACCCCTTGTGCAATGGATTCAATGATGGTGGTGGTGGTGGAGTTTGCACTGAATTCAATTGCACATGCAGGTAGCTACTTACGTAGTCTGTATGTGCTCGGTGCTCCTTGGTATGTAACTTCCCTTAACTAGCTCATCAATTCGCGTCGTTTCTTTCACAGTTGTAGAAGGATTACAGCCATGGCGGAAGCTCAGATGTCAACCGATTCAATGGATACTGACTCTAGGAACTTCATGAGAGGTGTTGGTTTCCTTACTTCACTTTATCCTTCCATTCGAACTTCGTTCTCCTAATCTTCAAGTCGTTCTTTCGATTTACTCTCTTGTTTTCGTTTTAGCGCTGGAGAAGACATGTGACAAGAGTTCAATCCCTGCAAAGAGTGAAGAGCCCATGAGCAATGAAGAAACTCCTTCCATGCAACGAGGTATTCTTGCTTCAGCCCGCCAGTATTGCCATAATTCCGTCTCGGGTTTTTGCTTAAAGCTTTGCATGCGCAATCTTTCAGGTTGTTTTGCAATTGTTTGAGCTGTGTGTTGAAACTTTACCTGTTTGAGACAACATGATTCATTGTATTGGTAGCGATCTAGAAAATTTGTGAGGAGGGTTTGATATCTGGCTAGCTCTTGAAGAAGGGTGCAAGAAGGTGTGCGCAAATCTCCAACAAGCTGTGCAATCTGAATCTCGGGAAGGTGTCGAAGCGCTAACAATTTTTGCCTACTTCTCTTGTGATGTTTCTTCCCAGCGAAGTGCACCACCAACCTTTTCATTATTCATTATTTGCATCCCCAACTCCTGCTCAATTTCTTCTTCCCCACCATTGATCTCTCTCGCTTCATTGGAAATTCTGATGCTACGGGGCCTACTTTCTCTGGTAAGGATTGATTTTTTTGCCCAACCTAGGCTACGTGAATCTTTTGTTTCTCCTTTCCCTCTCTCCTTTTCCCTTTCCTTCCTGTAGATCCCTTCCTTGTCTCTACAACCCCTTTCTTCGCCTCTTACATTGTCTTTCCTCATCCCTCTGTTTGAGGCAATGTCCCTGGTCTCCTTTTGCATTACAAGCTTCCCTGTTTCTAGTAACTGGCGTCGTATCAATTCCGCTGCCAGTTCATGATGGCCAGGAACTGCAAGGGTGTGCACTCTCATTGAGGTGTTTTTGTGGAGCAATCTAGGGAGCTATAATGCTCCATGTCTCACCCAAATTGGTCTACCAACTAGATTAGCAACATACGACAGCCCTATATTGACCAAGATCATAAGCAGTAAGAAACCAAAACAGTAGTCTTGCCAAAACAGTAGTCTTGCGAGGTGCACTTCGATTCATGAGGTGCTTAATCTCTATGGCTCCACACGTCTACATCTGCTAAGGTAAATATTGGTAGCAAGTTTGCTTTTCTTGGTTTTGTGGAAGTTAAACAGATTACAGAGTTGCCTCCTGCATACACAGTTTCTTATTGCTATGCAGAGCACAAAGCCGCCTCTTCACACTCAGTTTTTAATCGCTATACCAAACAAAGCTGCCTGCTTTGACAAACGTTGAAGGGAAAATGATGTTCTATGTATTCTCTTATTTCGGGTGTCTCAAACTCCAGAGATGGATATTAAGTGAAGCACTTGGTGGTTGCAGGGGGGCCTATGAAAGCTGTGACAACGGGCTGTATTGATGAATGCCCAAGCCCACTGAGAATTGTGGGCGCATCGAGGCCAAGGAGAACCTAGCAAAAAAATCCCCCCTCAAGAAGATGTCACGCAAGTCATTGAGAAAGGCATTCGAGGGCGTGGCTGAGAAGCATAAGTGGAAGGTGAGGTAACTCGTCTTTTCAACATGTTTTAGGGTCGTCCAACCAAGCCTTTTCTTTTGCATTCCATTTTTGAACGTGCTACTATTGTCTATGTAGTGGTACAGGATATGCGGCACAAACCGCAACATGTTAGGTTCAAAAGTTCCATTTCAATTTACTTAGAGCATAAAAGAAAAGGGAGAACCCATAACCATGCAAAGAAAGATGTTGGATCTCGTGCAAGTAGTGTTGTGTCAACAACAATCTAGCTTATGTTCATTTTAAGTTTTAGGCAATGACTTTGCTTTTAAGATGACTTATGGGGCGCTTGATTCACTGTTGTGTAAAGTGGAAATTTTGTTTTTTACCATTACATTTTATCCATGAGATTAGCTTTTTATGATGTTTACATTCTATGAGTTTTGTATCTCTATTACTCAATGTCGCTCAATGAATTTATCCATTGAAACCATGAGATTAGTTTTTTACAATGTTTAAATTCTATGAGTTTTGTATCTCTATTACTCAATGTCGCGCAATGAATTTATCCATTGAAACCATGTGAATATGTGAAAACGCATGCACTACTAGTCTTCTTCTTTTACATTTACAACAAAATTTGTGCAAAGATTTCTAATATGACAAGGGATGTTGCGACACAGTGAGACGGTATTTTTCCCACTAGCATACATTCAACAATTCAAGGAGATCCTTTAGGTTGACTCATAAAATATGGTTGAGGGAGCGGCAGTAGTAAAGAGAGGCACTAGTGAGGTTGACTCATCGAACTAATTATCACATGATGTTAAGCATGGTCTCTCAACACCTTCCCTCAAGATGATGATTCTAGGAGGTATCCCTTTAATGGGGATGTCCTTCCTCTGAGTCAAACCAAAAGCTTGTTGGTGCTTCTTGAAAAGCTCTTTACAGTGGTTTGGTAAAGATATATGCAACATTTTATTTGCAATCACAATGCTACAGTGTGATGTCACCAAGTAACACTCTTTCTCTGATGAAGTGCTCTCTGACATCAATGTGCTTTGTTCTGGAGTGCTATATTGGATTCTTGGCCAATGCTTGAGTCAATTGATTATCACAGTATATTGTTGTTGGCTTTGATGCATCAAAGTAATCAATTTTTGACAATAGTCTTCTAAGCCATATAGCCTCACATGCACCTGTAGTGAGTGCCCTATTTTTTGCTTTAGTCGAAGACAAAGAAACAGTTGGCTGTTTGTTTGACAACCACGATATAGCACCTTGACAAAGGAAAAATGCATATCCTTGTGTCGATCTCCTGGTCTCATGATCTCCGGCATAGTCACTATCACAGTATCCATGCAACCTTGGATGAATTCCTTTGTATTCTATTCTAAACTGTATTGTACCTCTGATGTATCTCAAGACTCTTTTGGCTGCATTCTAGTGAGACTATTTTGGATTTGCCATAAACTGTGCTAGTGAACTTACTGCATAACAAATATCTGGCCGTGTGATAGTCATATATATAAGAGATCCGATGAGCTACCTATAGTACCTGTCATTGACTATAGGGTTTTCTGAATCTTTTGTAAGTTTCAAACTCTGTTCCATGGGAGTGGCTACAATCTTGCTATCTGCCATATGAAACTTTTTTAGGAGACTGGCAACATATTTTAGCTGACTCATGAAGGTGCTGTTTGAATCTCTCTCGAACTCAATTCCAAGAAAATAGGGCATAAGTCTCTCGAACTCAATTCCAAGAAAATAGGGCATAAGTCCAAGATCTTTCATGTCGAACTCTGCAGTAGATAAGTCTTGACTCTTGTTTCAACATTTTGATGAAGCTTTCATTGCTTCCGGTCACAATCAGATCATCTACGTACAAAAGTGCAATAGTGATGTCTTCCCCTTGAACTTTGTAGTAGAGAGTATGATTTGCATTGGACTTTATGTATCCCAAATTAGCAAAATACTTGTCAATTCTATTGTACCAACTTCTGGGTGCTTGCTTTAAGCCATAGAGAGTTTTGATGAGATGGCAAACTTGATGCTCTTTTCTCGATTCAACATAACATCTTGCCCATCTTGAGAGGACTCCTCTTCCATATCCCAATGTTCATTAGTGAGTGACATACTTGCTGAATTCTTTAAACACCCGAGTCACCCTCCAAAATCTCCCAAGCCCTCCCAAAAACCCTAAACCCTAAACCCCCAGAATCCCCTACTTCGTTGATATGGGTGTCGATATATAGGGTGAGCATACTCTCTCTTTGCTCTCTTATCTCTTCTCTCTTTAAATGTATGTTTCTCTCTAATCGCTCATGTACTCTCTCTTCACTACACTCACCTAGTACTAAGGCCATCTAGGTGAATAGGAACTCAGTTCCAAGTGCTAGGTCTAGGTGTGTCCATAAAGTTATAACATCTCTCTGCTAACATGTGGAAGTCCTAGGCGAAAATAGGCGGGCAGTCCTCTTCAGGTCCTCAGCACGGCACACTCAGCAAATTACAACTATAAGGACTCCTTGGTCAAGAGGAGCTACAAACACTAGGGAACATCAATACACCAATCAGGATCAACAACAAATCCCATCAGCAAAGCCAAAACAGAATAGGGCACTGACTTATGCCTAAGTCATCATGGTCTTAAATTTGAGTTCACACATGGAATGACAAGTGGTTCTCCACAAGCAGCTCTCAAGGATGCATTCAACTCCAGAGTGAAGGTGATTACACCAATATGGGTTTGGATGAGTTTCTTGTGACCCTTTAAAAAAAATTCACGTTCCTTTACTAACATCACCATTAATTATCTAACTTCTACTCATCCTCTTTTCTTTATTTTACTTTTCTTTCAGTTCTAGCTTACAATCCTTTCCTAGTATCCCTCTTCTATAAACCTCTACAGCCGTAGTCCTCATTTTAAGGGTTTGTATTATGTATTATCAGACTCCTCTCGATTTGATGACTCAGACAAATAAAGCTGATCAAATACTTCCAAGAAAATCCCTCAATGAAATATAATCCATAAAATGGATTTTAAAGGAACTTCAATGTATTTTCTCAATGAAATATAATCCATAAAATGGATTTTAAAGGAACTTCAATGTAGAGAAGCAAGACAAAATGCCATGCACAACTCCAGATGTTCAAACATGGCATGGCAAAGACAATGTCTGATGAGAATACATTAGAAGTCCCACTCAAATCAAATATGGGACTTAAGAGGAGCATGATAATGCACTTTACTTACTCTGCTAACACTAACACCACTAGGATCTTACATTAATCCCTTCCTAATAACTTACCCCTTATCTACTTTTCTGTTTCTTTTTCCTTCTTTGAATGGTCACAAGTCCTCAACTCGACCCACTCAAACCCTAAGGTGCTATCACCAAAAGAATCACTCATCCATACTTCCAGCAATCATTCCATAAAATAAAGCCACTACATCCCTCTGCTGCAATGGATCAAAAGAAGATTCAGCCCAGTGCACAAGAAACTACTTTGCATGATCTTCATTGACCCCGGGGTGTTTGGGGTTTAGAGGGGATTAAGGGTTCGGGGGGGTTCAGGGAATTCGAGCAGGTTTAAGGGGTTTAGGGAGGGGGCAGGGGTAAGGGGGTTTGAGGGAAATTGGGGAATTTGGGTGTTTGACTTGACTGGGGGGGATGGTTTTGGATGTGTTCAGGTGGAGGGGATGAGAAGTGACAACTCATCAGATAGGGGGCCACCTCCCGGGAGTTTGGAGTGGCTTCATAAAACCCATGTTTTAATTTTTGGCAACCACCAACCAGCAAGAAAAAAAAAGGACGAAAACGAATCGCGATTTCACACCTGCTTTCTTCGCTCCAACATGGCCGTATGTGTTTTCGCCATCTCCTTTGCAAGCAGGCTGCGCCTTTTGTCAGGCTTCCATCTTGCCTCTTTTGGATTGTTTTTCAGCATCTGGGTCTCTTTGGTTCATCACCATACCCGCCTGTGACCAGCAGCCCTTGCTGCCTACCTCTCATGAGACCAGCCTGGCTCTCGCTGATTTTCTCACGCCACTTTTGCCCATGAACAGCTGCTGTCCATTCATCAAACCATCCATAAGTCTAAGGTATAGAGAAAGGAAAACGTCATAGATCGTGACAATGTGGGTAGCACCATGGCTGCCATGTGGGCAGCACCTAGATCCACTAGCTGCAACTGGTACAGCAGCACGTCCAACATACTCCAGGAGTTCTTACAAGATCAGAGTCCCAGCAATCCAGAGCACATCTAGGTGCATACCTGCATATTGTAGGAGAACATAAGAAGGCACATAGGAGGGAGCTCTGTCATTAGTGAACTCGAGCGGAAAATTTGCAGGAGTGCTCAACCTGGAGCAGCTATTGGAGTCCATCAAGGACACACGGTGATCTAGGAGGGGTCTACAGCAGAAGGATCAGCAAACAGAACCTTTTCTTGGTAGCTTACCTCAGCGCTTGTTTGCTGAAGAAGCTGTCACAATTTCTGGCCATATTTTGTACTTTCTATGTATAAGATTTTGTATCGCTGTGTATTCTCTCCGTGTCTAAAGTGTTCTCTCTATAAGCACACAGAGTAAGTTATGTTCCACATTAAGTGTTTGAAGATCTCTTCCACTGCAGAGCAATGTTGGCCCTCCTACCTCTACGTTTGCTAACACTTGTCACTTCAGTATCGTTTTTCGTACATCTTACCCTCTTAAGCATGATCACACCATCTACAAAATGGTGATGAATATTCAGTACATATATCCTTTACACTAGAATATATCCAATCTTACACATTGAATCCAATGATAGAATGTTGAGGCTAGTGCATGGGGTGGACTTCACATCAACGAAATTACGAGTCGATTGGCTATTCCTTATCAGATAACCCTCCACCTGATATTAAATTAATGTATGAGACACATCCACAAGGATGTCTCAACACCCTTATTCTTCTTGACACCTTCACATTAGGTTTGGAGGCGAGCCTTGCTGTTTTGGGAAATGAAGCTTGGCTTCGCAACCTAAACCCACAAGCATAGTAATTAGCACCTTGACCACTCTCACATGCACATTAGATAGAGCAGATTGAGCTCTAACTGACAGTTTCAGTTTAGGCTAATTCTAAGTTGACTAGGTCAAGATATGAACCTAGCAAGCCCAAGATTATATTTCTTCTAGCTCTACAAGTGTAACTAATTGTGTGCATGGGTAGATAGGTCATGAGGAGACTTTTATACATTATTTAAAAGATTCTAGGTTAACTAAATATTAAAGCTAGTTCAGGGACTCCATCTTCTAGGCGATCTGAGTTTCACCCTACTCCCTCGTCGTGCAAGCTTCGTCAACCATGCTTCTTCTGTTGGGTGCGGAAGCAATGGAAACGGAGTGGAATGCAAGGGAGAAAACAAGAAGCTGAAGAAACAAGAAGTACTTGCAAGTGGATAATGAGAAAGTACAAAGGGGTGGTCTATATGGCCACGAAGTCAACCAGATGGTTGACCAATGAAGTCAACCTAAGGGTTGACCGAGTCCTAAGACTAGCCTACAAGGGCATACCAAGGCTAAGTGCTCACAGACCCCCCTCCATGGTATGGCTGAACCTAGATACTTTTCAGGTATACGTGGTAACAATATCATGGTTGCACATATTCGTCCAATATGGATATAGCAACCTATGATAGTACAAGGAGATCAAAATCACGTAACAAATGGTGCCAAGTGTAAGCCATGTGGAAAAGCCTCAAATTTGGGTTGTGGTAGAGCCTTCGTGAAGAGATCTGCTAAGTTGTTTTCCATGGGAACATAGGACACATGTATGTCTCCAGTTGACAATCGCTCTCGAACATAATAATAATGAACCTCAATGTGCTTTGTGCGCGCATGAAACACTGGGTTTCTCACAATAGCCAAAGCACTCTAGCTATTAGTATAGATGGTAGTAGAAGTTGGCTAGCTGATGTCAAGATCTGTGAGTAGCTTACGGAGCCAGACACTCTCTACTATAGCTGTGAAGGCTGCCCCGTTTTCAGCTTCACAACTGAAAGTAGCAACTGTGGCCCGTGGGCTGCTTCTTGCTGAACCATGAAATGCATGTGGGTCCAAGCATGAAACAATTGCCACTGTGGGATACTCTCGTGTCATAACAACCTGTCCGTGAAAGCATGCAAGACCAGTGGAGATCGTCACCATAGAACAGTCCCAAATTTTGTGGGGCCTTCAAGTAACGGAAGACCCCCTTCACTGCCTTCCAATGCTGTGTACTAGGCATGTGCATGTACCTTCTTAACTAAGAGACTGGCATACTGAAGATCAGGCCGGGTATGCAAGACCAGTGGAGACTCGTCACCATAGAACAGTCCCAAATTTTGTGTGGCCTTCAAATAACGGAAGACCAGCTTCACTGCCTTCCAATGGTGTGTACTAGGCATGTGCATGTACCTTCTCAACTAAGGAACTGGCATACTGAAGATCAGGCCAGGTATGACATAGATAAATAAGGCAATGCACAGCCTGCTACTCCCATTCTCGGAGGAGAAACGAAACCAAGCTCCAATGGTGTAGAAATTGGCTTGCAATCTTCAAATTGGAAATTATCTAAGAGCTGTTTAATGTACTTGGACTGACTCATCATTATACCCCCTTCAACATATGCAAACTGGATGCTCAAGTAATAGTGCAACCAGCCCATATCTGTCATGGCAAAAGATTTTTGCAAAGCTGCCTTGAAATCTGCAATTTTTCGCTAGTCTGGCCTAGTGATAAGCATGTCATCCACATATAGAATAAAAGTAAAAAATTCTGATTCACTCTTCCGGACGTAAAGAGTAGCCTCCCTAGGGCTGTCATGAAACCCAAGGCACAGCAAAAAAGAATGTATCTTGGCATACCATGCCCATGGTGCCTACTTCAAACCACAAAGAGCCTTTTTAAGCCAGGCATACCTTAGTTTCAGACCCTGGAAATTCAAATCCTAGAGGCTGAGTGACATAGACCTCTTCCACTAAATCCCCATGAATGAAGGCGGTCTTGATGTCTAACTGATGGACCTCCCAATGCCTGTGAGATGCAAGAGCAATGACACAGTAAATGGTCATGATGCGTGAAGTGGGAGCAAATGTCTCTTCAAAGTCAATACCATGTTGTTGGGCATAACCTTTCGCAACAAGGCGAGCTCTGTAGCGATCAACACTGCCATCAGCTTTGCGCTTCAATTTGTAAACCCACTTTGTGCGTGTCGATGGCACGCTTGCTTGCAGGCAAATCCACACAAGTCCCATGTGCCATTTGCTTGAATGGAATCAAGTTCACCAAGGGTCCCGTCCTCGGGAAATGGAATCCTAAGTATTTTGCCCAACAAGCAGCCGTCTCATACATGTTTTTTAAGTGCATGCATGGGTGGAAGATCTGCGACCATGTCATGTGAATGCATCTTCACCAAACTGTTGAAGTTGAGATATATCCCAATTTCTCATGCCACAGATGTGTACCAGAAATTAAAGATTCAGCCACAGTATTAACTTCTATAGCAGCGTGTTGTGCATATATGTCAAGATGATATAGTCCTCTATCAAGTGTTCCAATAAGTACAATATAGTTGTCATACCGATTATATTAAATGGCACAGTGATAACCATAAAAAAGAACTCTGAAGCCATGTGTGGAATCTGGAGATGGCTGAGATAGAAATCAGATTCTTTTTTTTTACCTAGAACATATAAAACTTCCACAAGTGGAATGGTATCACCTGACACTGTAGTGACAAGCAGTTGACCAATCCCTTTCACGGATATGCTGCATTATTTGCACAAGTGACAGTGCCCCCCCTTTGGAACACCACTCAATTTGTGAAAGAGATTTTTGCAGGAAGTCATGTGCTTGGAAGCACCACTATCAAAGTACCAGTCAGAGGTAGAATCTAAGGCTGCAAAAGCTGAATCATGCATAGTAGGATTATAATGACACTCCACAATAAATGCCCACTCATCCTGAGCAGGATTGGCTGCCTCTGTATTTGTGACATTAGCAGCTGGAGTATTTGTGACAACCAGACCTTGCTGTCCTGGCTGTCCCTGCTTCTTCTTCACGAGATTTTTGCAGGAAGTCATGTGCTTGGAAGCACCACTATCAAAGTACCAGTCAGAGGCAGAAACTGAGGCTGCAAAAGCTGAATCATGCATAGTAGGATTATAATGACACTCCACAATAAATGCCCACTCATCCTGAGCAAGATTAGCTGCCTCTGTATTTGTGACATTAGCAGCTGGAGTATTTGTGACAACCAGACCTTGTTGTCCTGGCAGGCTGGCTGTCCCTGCTGCTTCAGCAATACGTTTCCGGCAGTCATAGATGTCATGACCTGGTTTCCTGCAATAATTGCAGCATTGCTTCTTCTTCGCATCGGCAAGAGAGAAAGGGATGAGGTACCAGATGTAGGTATAGGCTTGCTGTAAATTTTCCCCCCTTTTTCTTTGCCACTGTGATCAGTAGCAAAGGCTTGATCTACATGAGTGGAAGCAGCCCTATTTTGGCAACTCTACTCCTCTTGCAGGAATAGGGAAACAAGCTGATCAAAAGAATAGTGGTTGGGGTTACCCATGGCCACTAGTCGAAGTGTTGTAGCAAATCCCTAATTACGAGTCAGAAAGCCCATCAAGTGTGGTAGACACAACCTGTGAGTCTAGTACAATCTCATCAACATTGATGACCTGGCCTCCATGCTGCTCCCTTCATTCATTTTAACATTGTCAAGCTGCCTGCGCAAATAAGCAACTCGGGCCTCATTGCGTATGTGATAAAGACTGGCCAAAGTGTCCCATGCAGCCTTGGCTGTTTTGCAAGACCAAATATGAGGTATAACAACTCTCTTGCAATTCGTGGCAATCAATGCATGTGCCTGTACATCTCGTTGATCCCAAGGAATCTGTTCTAGTGTTGGAGGGTTGACAGCAGGCACGGAGGGAGTAGTGGTAGAGGAACCAGAAGTGGCAGAAGTGGCTGCGGTGGCAGTAGGTGCCTGTGATGAACAGACAGCTCTAGTCTCTGATCCAGATACGATTCCCCAAAGTTCCTGGATACCAACAGGTGGCGCACCAAGTACGACCACATTGGATAATTGGTGCCATCAAGCTTGTCCTCAGCAGCAAGCATCCCAAAGATTCATGGTTTGCCATTACAAATGAAAATCCCCAAAAAACAAAAGAGCTCTGCACGTGTCACAGCCTCAAGGCTACAATGCATAGAGCTGGCTGCCCAAGTATCTGATTGCTGGCTGAAAATGTCAGACCAAAAATGACAACAAATGTCTAGGAGTGTCAATGCCAAGCTGGCTGCTCAAACATTGAGCAAAAAGCACAAGTGTCCCCAAAAACTGACCTACAAATCTGTCCAATGCAAATCTGAGCTGAATCTATCCCAAATGGTGGCTGAATGCCACAAATGTCAAAGGACAAATAGCCCAAATCGAAGGGCAAATGCAAATAGAACCCAAATTTGGTTGTGTCAAGCAAAGAATGCTGCAAATATCAGCAATATTGCAAAAGCCCCAAATTTGGAGAGGGCAATTATGCCAAAACGAGGGCAAATTGATAAAGGCCCCAAAATAAGCTGTAATTTTGGCTTTCTATTCATGGAGGGATTGCAGTGAACCTGTGGAGATCCAGGTTCGGGGCTGACCCTACTTGTCCTCATTGTCACATGGCAGTTGAGTCAGTACAACATTGCCTTTAGGAGCGCAAACAGGCGAGGACGATCTGGAAAGGTGTTGCTAGAATTTTCAGCATCTTTCATACAGCACCTTTCTATATGACCTGGGGTTCAGTGGCTTGGTTCTCTCTTACTGGCCCACAGGTGTTTTTCGAGGGACATGATCCAGATCCAGCTTTCATTGTACGGTGACATTCAGTGGAGTCTTGTTCCCTCCAAGATGTTCCCCTCACTTCTTTCAGAGCTGCTTAGTAGACACGTCTTGGGAGATTTCGACTAGCATTACATATTTGTAGAGCCAAGTGTACAAAGGCGATGGAGGGTATCGAGATTCACCCTTCCCAGACTATGGCTAGTATTTGGACTGACATAATACACACGTTGATGGCCATTTAGGCGAGCATGCAGGGATCCTCCAGAGCAGCCACTGCCAGGAGAGTTACTTTTTTCAGAGTTTGGAGGGGATCTCCTTTCTTCTCTGAGTTTCCTTCAGGGTTGAGATGGCATTTTCAGCCTCCACCTTGGTTCTTTATTAGCTCACTTTGAGCTGTTTTTCCCTCATGCATTGCATGATGTACTCCCGCATTTGAGCTTGCTCTTGCGGTTTTCATTCATACTTAATGAAGTAATTTTCTTTTTCTTTTTTTAAACCCCCAATTTCATATCAAAGCAGCCAATTGTCATTGCTATTTAGGCAAATGTGACAAAATAACCTGCAAATCTAAAAATATCTCGCAATTTGCCAGCAATAGATTCAAAATCCCCAACATCGGAGTTGAATTGGAGTCAAAATAGGGCAAATACTGCAAAAGCCCCAATATGTGACCAAAAGGAGTAAATATCACCGCCAAATCTGCAAATGTGACACAAAAGCCCCAATTCCTAGAGCAAAATCACCTCAATGTCACTCCAATGTGTGCAAATGTGACATAAACGAGGGTGAAAAGCTTCAAATCCAACTGTACGAGGTAGATCTCAGTCAAGAGGGAGCAAATCCCAACCAAACGGTGCTAGAGCAACAAAATTTCCTTGGTAACTAAAGAAAGATGGAGCCTATTCGAGGCTAACTCTTTAAATATGGCAACCAAATATGTCCCTTACTCCCGTACAGCCATGACCTTAGCATGACCTCTAGGCTCAGTGTTAAACTACTAAGCTAGTTTCACGGTGGCTGGGTCCAAAATGGAATTACTTTTAATAATGCCTTGGCAGTTATATAGGAGAAAGCTCCTTCATTCAAAGTTAGTGAAACTCCATGCCAAAGTTGACATCTACAATACTAGCATCGACTTGAGAAGGTAGTAGCAAACTCCACCAACACAATCTTGTGAGAGACTAAGACTTCCCCCATAGCAGTATCGATCGCTTAGATGCGAGATTGATTTGCAAGATGGCTACAACCTTAACCAAGGAGCAACTTTCCCTCTGCATCCTGAAAGTGCACTCATGTAGTTGACTTACGAGGTGCTCAAACTACTATCTTTTATTGGAGTTGTCAACGATCACACACACACACACACATGCGTGCGCACGCACCTGAGAACATGCCCAAACTCATCTTCTAAAAACACAACACAATGCAATTTCACTCCCATGACAGTCACAATGTTTCAAACCAAACACACACACCCCCGCGCGCGCGCATGCACGCACGCATCCAAGAACATGCCCAAACTCGTCTTCTAAAAGCAAGACACAATGCAATTTCACTCCCATGACAATCACAATATTTCAAACCATGAACTCCACCACACACAACAGGGACTAGCAATTACTTATAACAATGGCAAACGCTGCATTTAAATGTTACACTTAGCCTCAATACGATGTGACCCCTTTTTCTATGACTTTACCGATAGCTTATAATTCTGACAAAAGTTGCATCTAGATGCTACTACAAGCATCAAGAGAACAAGAAACCTGAACATTGAATGTCTTGGCATGGTCCACAGAAGATGAGAGTCAGTTAGCAAGTGGAATTGGAAGAACACATCAGAGCTATTGGAAGCTGCATCAACTCCAGCCAAGACCAGCAAACCCAGATCATCCCTCCTCTCTTAACTTTTCCGGGCAGAGCATGTTACCAAAGCACTACTGATCAGATCATTCGATCTGAACTTCTGTTTTCTTCCACTGAACAGTGGAGGTTTTGTCTTCAAACTAGATCTTCCTCCTAGAGGAGAGTATTTTGTTCAGCAGGGACATCGTTGTACAAATCATATGATTATAATATAATCAAATATTTCTTTTCCCAAAAAAAAGAAACCTGAACATCATTTGCATCTAGCCAAACAATGTCCATGGTCCATGTAAGATTATTCTACAAGGGAATGTGAACTTTGGGCTTAAAAGAGCATCAAGTATACTACTAACAACCCCTTCCTCCTCCTTAACCAAACAATTTAATAAATCCAAGCCTAACCACGTTGAAAAGTGGGCCTTCCCTACATTATTAAAAGGCTAGGCCATGGAAGGTTGCATACAAGCTCACACCCAAATTGGGAATGGCTGACCATAGGTAGCTACTTGTGCTCTTTAATCCATGAAGATATGTGAAAGCTTCCTATACTCAACCTCAAGGGGAATCATCGGTTCTTGGATGCTATCTTGATACATCACTTGCCTAGCAATCAGAAGAAGCGACTCCCCGTTCTGAAAAAATGACAGCATACGATACGAGTGAGACATAAAACAAGGGACTGCATAATGTTGACATACGAAAGGGAAAAAGCAACAAGTTAAATTTCCAATTTATTTATATAGGGTTTGGCAACTCATTTTTTCCCCAACTAAGATTTCCCCTTTGAATTGCAAGCAATTAACAAGAGGAAGCCAGAGAATCAGTAATTTTAATGCGAACAAAGGCAAGAGCTATGGCAACAAAGGAGGAACTAGAACCCTTGTTGTTGGTCCAGAGAGGGCACTTCCTCCCGTAATGGCCTTTCTAGCCACAGTGATTGCATGAGCACTTCGCCTTGAGTGCTTCCTTCTCTGCTTCTGTCCTCGTATCAAGGGTTTGATGACCTTGATTCTTTCCACCTGCGAGCTGCCAGAGCATCGGAGCCACTGCCATGGGAGGAACTCCGAAACCTCTCCTCCTGATCTAGCACCATGGGTTTCTTCCCAAGTCAAAGTGTTCATCCTACCACTAGTAATCAACAAGGCATAGAAGGCAGAGTACTAGGAAGAAGGGTAGGAGAGCAAGGTAATGGCCATATCCTCAGAGAAGATTTCCTTCCCGGCTTGAAGAACCTCTTGTTGAAGTTCGTGAAGCTTATTCATATGCTCCCGCATTGATGAAGACTTGGTAGGATCCAATACCTACAACTGAACTTCGAGAGAAACCCTCTTCACGGGGGGAAGTCTTGTTATACAAGGAGGCCAGTTGCTCCCAAATGCTTTTGGTTGCCGTCATGTGCTTTACATGATTTATAATCTGAGGAGTACAGTGCAAAAAAATGAAAGAACGTGCCCTTGCGTTGACTCTGTCCCAGAGCTTAGCCAAGTTCTCGGCCTCCTGCTGCTCTGGGATACCTAAGCTCTCATCAAGGGGATCTGGCCGTTTCACACCCACCAGAATGAAGTTTGCTAAGTCATAGGATTGCAAAACAGACTCCATCATGACACACGAAACACCATAGTTGTTCCCGTCCAGTTGACGATCTACAGGGAACGTGGGTAACATTGAAATCTTCACCTTATTTTCTGCCATTTCTGTCAGAGAAGCCACATGGACAGAAGTGGAAAGAATGGAGAAAGTCGGGGCGAGGGTAAGAGAAAGTGGTATGAAGGAAGAAACGGAGGGGGGGAAAGCTGACGACAAGGCAAAGAGGCTTGAAGAGACGTCTTCCTTCAACCTCCGTTGGTATGGCCTTTACACAAACCACCCTCTTATCTGAACTGTGATACCATGTCAAACGTTGCACATGTGGAAGCATGAAACAGGAGGCAGCCAGAGAGAGAGAGAGAGAGAGAGAGAGAGAGAGAGAGAACAATCAGAGATAAGGCAAGATGCACTCGTATATAGCATGGAAACTCTGCACAAACTTTGTGCATGCGTGCATGAGTGCGTGCATGTGTGCGTGTGTGTGTGGGTGTGTGGGGGGGGAAAGGATACCAACAATAACCCTATATACAGGGCAGCAAAGCAGCCGACCCAGGTCCACAGTCAATCGCGACCCAAGTCAGGTCAGTTTGGTCAGCTGACCAGGGTGACCCATCCAAGGTTACGTGACTAGGGTTTATGAATCCTGGCGGCCTGTTTCGTCAACGATTCCTGGCCCCATGCACTGGAAAAACAGCCCTAGATCTGGCCTAGAATCGCTCCTGACCAGGGCCAGCACACCCACAATTTCTAACACACCATCCCACCTGTGAGTCCCCAAATGCGGACTTCAGGGAGGATGACATTTAGCACATGATGGCATGAAGGAGGATGGATTAGGGCTGCCATGTGGGCAGCAATCTGGCTGCCACTTGGCCAGCACACAGATCTCCTTGTTCTATTTATTTTAGGGCAGCCACATGGCCACCCTTTTCAACATTTAGGGGTGACAGTCTGCCTTGTTTCAGGCCTGACACAAGGGCTGGATACAGCTCAGCCATGAACCCATGGAAGGGCCAAAGGGCTGGGGATGGGCCAGCGTAGGAGCTGGTAAGAAGCCAGAACTGGGGCCATTTATAGGCCCAGCAGACTGGTCGGCAGCAGCCGCAGACCATACTGACGCAGAAGCAGGAGTAGGGGCTCACATGGGGCTGGTGGCACCTGCAGATGCCAAACACTATGTTTCTTGTATTAATAGGAGGAAAATAAACGCAGGTACGTGCAAAAAAATAGTCTAATCAAATCAACCTAATCAAACTACTAGAAATCAACTTAATCAACCTACTAGAATTCAAAATAATTTCACTATTATTAAACAAACTAATTTCAACCATCGAGCATATTTATGACAAATACATAACTGGTGTTTAACTTGTACCAGCTTAGTGTTCTGACCACCAGGATGGTTTACGATAATAATACTACTAATTAAACTAATCACACTTCTAATTAAACTGGGCTGGTTTAGGATAATCACACTACTAATTAAACTAATCAAGCTACTAGAAAACAAAATAGTTAAATAACTAAATAACAATCACTTTAATCAATTGAATCAATCTTGAAATTAAACTAAGCTAATTTAGTTATTAGTAAAGTAAAGTAGTTTATTTACTAGGAAACACAGCAATTTCAACCACCTATCTGGTCATCAATTATTTCAGGAACATGTGTCATGCATGTAGGAGTTGCATGTAAGAATCGTACTATGTAGAACTTGTATGTAGAACATGCATGTAGGAGTTGCACATAGGACTTGCATATAGAACATGCATGTTAAGGATTCCTAAGAGGTTATTCCTAGCGTTATGCAAGTAGAAGCGGAGCTTTGTCGCTATTCTCCACACACATTCTGTGCTACTTAAGTCCATGTTGGTATAGAGACAACAATCCTATTTGGCCCACAACAATGCAACCTACTCCAGCATCCCAGATAGTGCTATCGGATGAGGTGATGCATATCTTATTGGACGTACTACGAAGGGGGGCCGCTCCATCCTCGACTGTACCCGTATTTCATGTAGGGAACACTCCCTCTATAGCCATCGCCAAGCTGATAACTAAATTCCTCGAAGAAGGAGATCCGGTATCCCAAGGTATTTGGTGCTCTTGGAGATCTAGAAATGGTTAATGCCTTTGGCCTTAGCCTGGATGGCAAGGTAGGCCAATGGTATAGGGCCCTCAGTCCTGACGAGAAAGTCAACTAGGAGACATTCCAAAAAGCATTCATTGTAGGGTTTGCTCCCAGTGGCCACAAGTGGAGCTCGATTAAGCAGTTATATGAGGTGAAATAGAATGAGAATGAGTCCCTTTGGGACTACCTCAATTTCTACTATGAACCACATGAGAGAATGAGCGATGAGTGACTATTGCCTCGCTTTCCCATCGGATTGGTGGATCCAAAGCTGCATGATTATTTAAGCATGATCTTTTTGAACCCAACCTCTTTCAATTTTTGTAGCAAGGTAGCAATCCGTATAAGTAACAACATGATGGAGAGGAACGCCAAGGAAAAATCTACAACCTTGTCCAAAGTATCACATGCAGTAAGGTTTTCTAGCACGGAGCCTACCAAGGAGGATAAAGGGGTCTAAGGGCTTAGATATGGGAGAGTTGGTCTCTAATCTACTAAATCAGTTAGGCCAACAGTGGAGGGTAGGAACATCCAAGGAAGCACGGAGTAACCCACACCTATTACCTAGAAAAGATAATGTTTGGTGAGAGGTATGCAACGGCAATCATCCCTCAAATGAGTGTCCTCACCTCATGGCAAGGCCAACACTCTATTGTGTGCACTTCATTAGATGGAAGAAGCACGAGACCTCCCCCCAGTGTCTGGTTTTCAAATGTGCCCCCCCAATCGGTCTACCAACCAATTGGTTGAAGTAATCCCACCTAGCCCGATGAATGCACAAGGAGCCTCTCTTTCCAATCAAGGACAATATAGGACACATCATGCTCCATTACCGCCACTTATACTAGGTTCATAACCACCGCCACCTTGATAGCGAAAGTGAGAGGGAGAGAGAGGAGTGCACACAAGATAGACTAAGTATATGTTAGATATTAATGCTCCACTCTCGTGTCACTACGTGGGAACCAGCTAACTCTACTTGTAAGCCCCCCATATGAGGAGAAGGCATTTGAGTAGCTCGGTTATCCGGTAGGTCCTGGTTTGGACACCAGATGGGGGCCATGTGTGGCCTAATGGCTGGACGGCTTCAGATAGAGTTGGCACACCACCAACTAGGCTACATGCAAGTGCGGGAAGGCATCCCTTGACTGACCGCACTGAGGGTAGACAGAGCATTTTTCGAGGTAGCCCACTCTCGGGTTGCGGGGCCCGTTTGGAGCCTTAGATGATCCCGGATGGCTCTCGGCCGAACGGGAGCCGTGGGTCAGTTGCTCTGTTTTGCGCACCGGTTCCATCGTATGGTCGGTGGCCTATTTCGGGACCGATCCCCAGTTGACCGTTTTGGCGGACTGGGTCGGTCATCCAATTGAGCCTAACCGACTACAACTGGTGGCTCTATAAGAGCAAGCCCGTGAAGCCCATTTCATCACTGGCTACAGCAACCCTGATTCCTTAGCATATAGCCTTTGTCTTCTACTGTTTCCAGCACGCCATCGAAGCTTTTTTCACAGGAGCGCACGGTTGGGAGCAGCGCCATCTATTGTATCAGTTATACAGTAATCAAATTTTTGATTCTCCATACTATCTTGTTTTCTCTCTTGCGTACGAGATCCTGTTATCTGTTGAGCACAGACGTCGTATTATTTTCTTACATGGTATCAGAGCCTGAACTCTAGCAAGAAGATTTGGTAGTGTGTTTTCTGTTTGCAAGCAGATTGTGAGATGGGCCAGCCCGCAAGACTGCGAATCCCACCGTTCGGCGAAAGCGAAAAGTTGGACGGCTCTAACTATCCACTCTGGAAGTTCAAGATGAAGACCATCCTAAGCGCATACGAGCTTTGGGACACTGCTACTGGGGTGGACGTGAGGTCCGTTACGAGATCGGATCCAGCCAATGCAGGACAACAGATACTAACTGCAAATGAGATTCTCGCGTGGACGAGAAGAAATATAGATGCGTTGTGTTCTATTGTCTGCAGTGTTAGTGATTTCGTCATGGCGTTAATTCAACATATCACCACAGCGGAGGAGGCATGGATGGTCTTGAAAAATCAGTATGAGACCACGAATCAGACGCGGATTCAGAATCTGGAGACTTAACTCGCGAACGAGAAGTTGTCTGAGTCTAAAGTGGCAGAGAAGTTCATCACCAGGTAAAGAATCTGCACGATTAGATGACTACAATTAGCATCACCATCACCAGCGAGAATCTAGCACGAAGGTGCATACGAATTCTCCCACCAAAGTATGACGATCTTGTTACGGCGCTGAATACGCAAAGTAGAAATCCGTCCCTCAACTTTGAGGATTTCAGCGCGATGCTTCTGGAGGAGATGCGTCGAAAGACGAGGACTGGAGAAGATTCGGCTTTTTGGACCGGATCAAAGAAAGGTAAGGGTAAGGACTCTAGTAACCCATCTTCTTCTGATGATAAAAAGAGAAAGAAGAAGATCAAGTGCTTCTATTGCAATAAGGCAGGGCACAAGCAGAATGAGTGCCGAAAGAAGATTGCAGATGAGAACAGAGTAAAGAAAGAGTCTAGCAACAGCGCGTAGGCAGTACCAGTAGAGCTGTTCGTCGCAATTGAGGAGATTTGCACGGAGGCAGTTCATGTACCTGCGGATGAACCGTGGATCATTGACAGTGGTGCATCGCGCCATATGATCAGTTGGAAGGATTGGTATACCTCTCTACAGCCAGTAGGGAATGACATCCTGGTAGCAGTCGGCAATGATGCAAAATGTCCAGCAAAAGGAAAAGGTACGATTGCTCTCAAGTCAGATGGAGTTATAAAACATTTGTCTGATGTTCTTTATGTGCTAGATATCAATAGAAACTTGTTGTCCGTTTTCGCGATTACGGATCGGGACCTCAAAGTTCAATTCGATAAGAATGGTGCACAGATTCTGGATCTTCAAGGGAAGGTCATTGGTAAAGGTACACGGCATAATAACATTTACAAACTCTCAACTTTCAGTACTCGAGCGGATGTGAAGAACACTAAGCTGTGGCATGAGAGGTTTGGTCATCTAAACCTTAGTTCTTTGAAGGAGATGCATAAAAGTGGAATGATTGCAGACCTACCAAAAATTTCAGATCTGCCTGATATATGTGAAGCTTGCATGATAGACAAGCAGCATCGGCATCCCTTTCCTAAAGAGGCCAGCAGGGCAAAGGCTCCTCTAGAGCTCGTTCACACGGACCTCTGCGGAAAGATGGAGACGGAAGCTTTGGGTGGTTCTTACTACTTCATGACGCTGATCGACGACTACAATAGAAGGATATGGATATACTTCCTGAAGACTAAAGACGAGGCTTTTAGTAGGTTGAAGGAATAGCATGTAATGGTCGAGAAAGAAATGGGGAGGAAGGTGAAGAAGTTGAGATCAGATAGAGGTGGAGAGTTCACATCAACTGAATTCGAAAGTTACTGCAAAAGTCACGGAATCAAGAGGCTGAAACCCCCACCACATACATCACAGCAAAATGTAGTAGCAGAACGCAAGATGCGCATCATCTGCGAAATGAGCCGGAGTATGATGAAAGGAAAAGATTTGCCAAAGACTTTCTGGGCTGAAGCATGTAACACTGCAGTTTACATCATGAATCGTAGCTACACGAAGGCTGTGAACAGGATGACTCCACTGCAAGCCTTTTCTGGTAAGAAACCTTCAGCTGCACATTTCATAGTTTTTGGATGTGACTGTTTTATGCATGTCCATGATGCTACCAGGACCAAATGGGAACCAAAGAGCCGGAAGTGTATTTTCTTGGGCTACAGTGAAGAGGCGAAGGGTTACCGTCTCTATAACCCTGTTACCAAGAAGGTAGTTGTAAGTCTCGATGTGGTCTTCTCAAAGCATCTGCATCAATTGGAGGAGGATGCTTCCTTCCCAGACAACCAGGACCAGGATATCCATCCAATACCGCCACCAGTAGCAGACCGAACTCCCCCAACGGTGCTTGGGAGGATTCAAGACAAAGAAGATGAAGAAGAGCCTGTAGAACCACAACGGCAACGGTCATTCCCGAAGTGGGTAAAGCAGCTTTTGGACGGCAGAGAACCTCTAGCCATTGAGGAGGAACCATCCGAACACTGCCGGTCCAAGAGATTAGAGGAGCAAAGAAGGGCGCAGGAACACTTGGTCAACTATGCTTTGATGACAGAAGTGATCCGTGCTGATGAACCCCAGTGTCTTGAAGAGGCACAAGGCGAAGATAGGTAGATGGAGGCTATGTAGTCAGAGTATGGCTCCATAATGAAGAACAACACTTGGGACCTTATGGATCGACCACCAAAACGCAAGGTAATCAAAACCAAGTGGGTGTACAAGACCAAGTACAAGTCTGACGGCACGTTGGATAAGTACAAGGCTCGGCTCGTGGCAAAAGGATTTGCACATGTACATGGTTTCGATTATTAAGATCCTTTTGCTCCCACAGCTCAATTAATCACAATTCGCAGTGTTTTGGCTTTAGCTGCCAGGGAAGTTGGCCCATGTTTCAGATGGATATGAAATCCACCTTTCTAAATGGAGATCTCAAGGAAGAGGTATACGTGGAACAACCACCAGGTTTTGAGATCCCCGGTTTAGAAGGTAAAGTCTGCAAACTGAAGAAGACACTTTACGTGTTGAAATAGGCCCCACGAGCGTGGTACCAGCGAATTGATGCCTACTTTCTGCAAAACGGGTTCAGGAGGAGCCCATCTGATGCAAATTTGTATATCTTCAGAGAAGGAGGCATGTGTATGATCGTGGTCCTTTATGTGGACGACCTTGTTATAACAGGGAACCATGAAGAGAAGATCTCGCAGACGAAGCATTTGCTAGGAAGAGTTTGAAATGACAGACCTCGGACTGATGCATTTCTGTTTGGGGATTGAAGTTTGGCAGGAGCCGAAACAGATCTTCATTTCACAGTTAAAGTATGCTGGAGAGATACTGAAGGCATTTGGCATGGCTGAGTGAAAGACAGTTGGTACCTCTATGGAGGTTGACGCGAAGCTCTTAAACGAGGATTCATCACCACTGGTGGATGAAGCGAAGTACAGAAGGCTTATGGGCAGCTTGATTTACTTGTGTAACACACGGTCGGACATCAGTTTTGCGACTGGTGTACTAAGCAGGTTTTCCAATAAGCCCCAGGAGAACCATTGGAGGGCAAGGATGCAGGTGCTGAAATACATCAAAGGCACACTTGATTATGGCATCACCTATACCAAGGGCAACATGTTGACCGGATTTTGTGACTCGGATTGGGCACGAGACGTGGATAGCAGGAGATCAGTAACAGGGTACTGTTTTCTCACTTGGATCTAGAGTTGTCATGGGTCAGCAAGAAGCAACCCACAGTTGCTCTTTCTTCTACTGAGGTCGAGTACAAATCTGCATGGTTTACTTCTTGCGAGGTAGTGTGGTTGAGGAGGATTTGAGGGGACATGGGTGTAGTGCAGAACAAGCCTACGCAGTTATCATGTGACAATCAGAGTTGCATGGCGATTGCAAAGAGCCCGGTGTTCCATGCTCGCACAAAACACATTGAGATTCAATATCACTTTGTACGCGAGCTCATCATGGATGGAGAGATCGACTTGGTTTACTGTCCAACTATAGAGAATGCTGCGGACATCTTTACGAAGGCTCTTGGAAGAGACTTGTTGGAGAGGCATCTTCATTGACTTGGCATGGGGCCGAAAAAGTAAGTTCACTTGCAGGCAGACATTAAGGGGGGGTGTTAGATATCAATGCTTCACTTTCGTGTAACTACGCAGGAACCAGCTAACTCTACTTGTAAGCCCCCCATATGAGGAGAAGGCATTTGAGTAGCTCGGTTATCCGGTAGGTCCTGGTTTGGACACCAGATGGAGGCCATGTGTGGGCTGATGGCTGGATGGCTTCAGATAGAGTTGGCACACTGCCAACTAGGCTACATACAAGTGCGGGAAGGCCTCCCTTGATTGACTGCACTGAGGGTAGATGGAGCATTTCCCAGGGCAGCCCACTCTCGAGTTGCAGGGCATGTTTGGAGCCTCAGATGATCTCGGATGGCTCTGGGCCGAACGGAAACTGTAGGTCGATTGCTCTGTTTTTTTTTTTTTGCGCATCGGTTCTATCGTATGGTCAGTGGCCTGTTTCGGGACTGACCCCCAGTCGACCGTTTTGGGCAGATTGGATCGGTCACCCAATTGAGCCTAACCGACTACGACTGGTGGCTATATAAGAGCAAGCCCATGAAGCCCATTTCATTACTAGCTACAGCAACCCTGATTCCTTAGCATCCAGCCTCCGTCTTCTTCCAGCACGCCATCGAAGCTTCTTTCATAGGAGCGCACGGTTGAGAGGCATTGCCATCTATTGTATCAGTTCTATAGTAATCAAAATTTTGATTCTCTATACTATCTTGTTTTCTCTCTTGCGTACGAGATCCTGTTATCTGTTGAGCACAAACGTATTATTATTTTCTGTATTCCATGAAAATTGAGAATATATACATGGACTCCTTAGGGCTAGGTTTAGGGTTTGTCCCATAACCCTTATGGTACAATCTATACATCATTCTCAACATCCCGTCTTAAATTGCACTGCATAAGGGTGCTTTACAAAACAATTTTTGGATTTTCTAAATGTTGCATGATGACAATAGAAATAAAGATAAAAAAAGATGCACAAGAGTGCAAAAAGAGCACAGTAGAAAAAGTATGTATGAGGTGTACAACTTAACTTGTGGAGGTAATGGGCACTCCTCAGGTACCAAAGTTCTCTGAGTTAGATCATAATATCTCCCAATTGATGGCAGAGTTTGCTGATTTGAAATTGCATTTGGTTAATGCACAACCTAGAGCACCAAAGAGTGAGGATAGGCCTCGAGATAAGAGTGGGATCACTTGCTATGAATGTAATGAAAAAGGTCACTATCGCCCCGAGTGTCCTAGATTTAGAAAGAAAGAAGAAAAACAAGTATCCTTGTTAGAAGCTTCTTCAGGGAATGAGGAAAGAGAGGTAATGATGGCTAAACAGGGGAGAGAATGGAATCTTGGTAGATGATCAAGATATGTTTCAAGGGTGAGATACGGCCTTTGGAAGCATGTGCATAATGCAATTAAAGATGATATGGTAGATGGGGAATCTTGGTAGACGATCAACATATGTTTCAAGGGTGAGATACAACCTTTGGAAGCATGTGCGTAATGAAGTTAAAGATGATATGGCAGATGGTGTTGCTTAAAAAGTTAAAGCAGATGTATGGAAATCCTTAGACAAGCTTGTCGGCCAACTTTGTGACAAAAATACATGGACCAAGATCGATCATCGTGCGTCAGAAGAGGAGATTAAAACTTTTGGAGAAACAATCCTCGCACAAGCGGACAGTGGCAGTAGTCCAACATGTGGAATTTTTCAGAAGCCCCCCTCATAGGAAAGGGCTTAAGCCTTTTTAGGGTCTAGTAGTGTTTAGACAGGGGGCTCATTCAGGCCGACCCTTCTTGCAAAGGAGGAGTTTAAGAGGCAGCCACTCATATGGCACCCAAAGGCTCAAGACTTGGAGGGGGGTATTCTAGGACAGTGGACGCTCATTGGATGGGGGTAGTGGGACAATAGCCCAACCACATCTTTTCGGGGTTGGAGACAACTCCCTAGGGATGCAGAGGCTAGGGCACAGACTGTCTTGCATCTGAGGGGGTAGGCACCTAGATGGCGGATATTGATGCAATGATCCTGGGGCTATGCAGTTAGTGGATCGCTCATAGTATTAGCTAGTCTGGGCAATTCTTTTGGACAAGGGTGCCTCTTAGTATTCAGCTTTTTCGAGAGTCCCTTGGAATCTTTTGTCCACAAGTTTTATAGGGTGGGGCCAAGAGTCCTATTGTAGGCTAAGACATAGATGAACGGCAAGGATGAGGTGGCCCTGGATGGTTTGGAGTGGCTGTGGATCAAGATAATGAGCCGCTTGGGCAAGGTTTACCACATTGATCCAGACATAGTCTTATCGATCGAGAGGGAGCAGTTTAGCATCTTTGGCTCTGGGAGGACTGGCCTCTCAATGGTATTTAGTGGAATCCAAGGGAGTTGTTTTGGCCAGCTTGAGCAAAGCACTCAGACAAGGTAGAGTAGGTGCCCTTCTTCTCGTACATGACTCGCATTGATCGATGCCTTCAGCTCGAGGTAGCAACTTGGACACCCTCGAGGGAGCGCCATTTTGTTGAGCGGGATATCCCTTGGGAGGTTGTCTCCCACTTTTGGCCTTGAGACCAGCTTGAGACCATGGAAGATCTCATATTTCTTATGGCTCCTTGGTCATGGGGGATTGCCCCCATCAGCCCTTGGTTAAAGCAGATGCAGGTAGAAATGCTTCTGTTGTGTAGAGGGAGTTCTAGAGATGATGTCCCACTACCTATGGAGTTGTCCTACAGCTCAGAGGATTTGGCTATTAGCCTTCAAGATAGTGGCTTACACACAATAGATGCAATGGGACTTCACAATGGAGATGGTTGCATGGCTCATTCTCCAGAGGACGATGTTTGGGAGACGGTGTTCAACTTTACTGCTTGGAACATCTGGGTCGCTCGGTGTTCAACATTACTACTTGGAACATCTGGGTCGCTCGGTGTTCAACATTACTGCTTGGAACATCTGGTCCGCTCAGTGTAGTCAAGTGATGGGTGCCAGCAGGTCCCTCCGATGGCTACCATGGTTGCCATCTAGTAGGACATCATCTTGACTCTACGTACCATCTGAGAGTGCCATATTCCAAGATCATCGAAAGCGACTATCGTTGAAAGGCATGAGAATTTCTGCAAGGCTTGGCTGCAGGAGTCTTTTACACCTTTTTCGTGGTAGATATTCAATGGATGTATAGACCACCTCCACAAAACAATGCCAATAACAGCCAAATGCCTCAAGCATAAACATCATCCCAATGGCATATGGATCATAATGTCTCATCCAAGAGAGCATAGCACTATGAGTGCATCAATGTGTTGAAGTTGTCCCTCAGCATAAAATAGCATCTGCATGCTAAACGCCCATTAATAAAGCATCCCATAAGGAAATCTGGCCTATCAGCACATCCAACAAAAATCATAATTTATCCAATGGCCTGTAAATCATCCACTTAAACCCAATGCAAATCACGAATGAGCACACATAGCTTAGACTGCAATAGAGTGATCTGCATAAGGTATATCCAAGAAATCACGGTCCTATGGCAATGATCGCTACTCAAAATAGAACTTGAGATGCCTCAAAACATGGATGTCACTGCATAATCAAACTCAAAAAGACAAATTGCAAATATCTATCTTCAACCAGAACTCCAAAATCCCAACTGATGAATGGAAAACGGGGAGCCAACCCTTGCAATTGACCTGTAATTAAAAAAAAGGTTTGAACCTTTGAATGGATTTTGAAAGAGAAACAGATAGTTTGACGTCTCAAAGAGATCAAACTTCTCCAAATCTCCATAAAATCACATAAGAGCTGATAGATAGGGGTTTTCAGGCCTCTAGAATGCAATGGAACAAACGGTTTCAAAAATTGGGTCCCAATCAGTAGGTCCAATACACGGACCAAAAAAGGTTTTTGCAAACTATTTGCAATGACCACCAGAGTGTGAATGATGAGCAACACAGAAGGTTAGAGGACCTCCTGTGTCCATCGGAACTGACAGATCTGCAAATGGTTGCTTCAAACTTGAGTTCCAACACACTGGCAGAAAAACGTTTAAGTAGAGAGAGTTAATCAAAAATCCAATCAAATGACCCCAAATTCAAGAATGAAGGGGTTTTCAAACTCTTGAAGTGCAATGGATGCCAAAAGCAAGAAATTTTTGCCACTGTAAGTCACTCTCAGTCACATCGAAAGGAAAAGGGGAATCATAGAAAAGGTCTTTTTTCTCCAAAACCACCTGCAGGCTTGCAAAAAACTACCCAGAGAACTTTCCAAAGGTCTCTACACACTAGGATGCAAGTAAAGTCACCCAATGGAGCTTCTCGTTGTTAAGAGACCATGCTCAACATCATGTGATTACATGTGCATAGCACTAACACATATAGAGTGCTATAAAGGAAAGGGTTTGATGCCCTAACTCTAACCCTAAATGGGTTTGTATATATTCTACATTTTTGACTAAATCTAATGTACAGTTAGTCATTTGTGGTATGCTCTCTAGTTGTGCCCTTGCTCCTCATCTCCACTCAACACTATATTGGAATTTTCAAATAGTTTGGGAATTCCCAATATGGTTAAGATTTGGCCACATGGTCAAATTTGGACCCATTACTTGAAAGTGGAATACATCCTAAATGCCATATTAGGGAATCCTCCCAAGTCCCACTTTCAAAGAAGGGTTCAAGTTTTGGCCACATGGTGAAATATTAACACCTTACTTGAAAGTGGGACTTGGGAGATTCCCAAATTCTCTAATATAGTGTTACTCTTCTCCTTGATAAACAAAAATTCAAAAGACAAAGTGCTCAAAAAGCATAGTCTTTATCTTCTACCACCAAGTTTGATTCTTCATTTGCTGATGGAGTTCTTCCTTCAACTAGATTTGCTTTGTTGTTGAAGTAGCCCTTCTTCACAAGAAATGCTTCATTCTCTTTGGAGTTGTTGTTCTTCATGGAATAACATACTCTCTTTTTCAATTGTAGCCAAAGGAACTTAATAAGCAAGATATATTTGAAGCATTTCCCTTGTGCACCAAATACTCTGTGAAGATGATCCCCAGCTTCATGTGAAGTTTCAAAGCCATCAATGTGGTGAATGTATGAGTCACTTAATCCCAAAGCAATGATAGCAAGAGCCTTCTTGTCTTTGATCAACCAAATAGCTTCTTCTTTTGTAGGCTTCTTTTCCTTTCCATTCACAACATTCCATATCCCCTTTTTCATAAGCACAAACTTAGCTTTTGTTTGCCAAGTATGGAAATTAGTTCCATCAAACTTCTCTACTTGCTCGGGCTTAGTCATGTTTACAATTCAAGTACTCATCAATCATGGTCAAAGAGAATCACATAGTCATCATTCTAAATGCAAAGTATAAGGACACTCATGAGCTCCATGATTGAGTTCTACTACTCAAGTATAATCAAAACAATGAAAATTTGCAGTAAATAATAGAAGCCCCAAACTTATGGTGATTGCTCAATACCCTTTGACCAGAATATGAAGAATTCTGCCAGCAGAGACCAAGGTAGATCGGAGGCCACAATTCGCATAGCTCGTAGCTCTATTCAAGGGGATTTTTATGTAGAAATAAAGGCCTTATACCAGAGAAGGTCCTCAACCAAGGAAGCACGCAATGTTGTGCTAGGTCGCCATAGCCAAGCTTAGTAAATTTGACTGGTTTTTCATCTGTTTCTCCTCCAATACTTAACCAAACGGGCTCAAAGTTCACCAGCAGCTTTCTTGTAGCATCGCCAAACTCATGCCTAGAGGAATTTGGAAATGAGTGAACACAGAGGCAAAATTACATGATACATCAGTAGACTATTTTCTTGTTGGCATAGGCGATGGAGGCACAATTTTACGACAAGCTTTGAGCTGAAGGTGCGCCCTATAGAGATTGTTCTACAACACAAAGGGCTTGGAGAATGGTGAAACGACGAGGGAGAACAAGCTCTCACAAATTTGGGGAAGAAATGGTAGAGATGGTAGAAGCTTGAAAAAGTCTAAGAATTCCTACTAGGGAGCATCTAATGCTAGGCTAAGCTAGATCCAGAACCTAAAGCTCTAATACCAAATGTAGAAACACATGAGATAGAATAGATGCATCTTGGAAGAGGAGTGAGAGCACAAGATGTAACCAAAAATGTTGTTCACTATTGATGGTGAGAGAGATGACTCTCTCTTATAGAAATGGGGAGAAGGTGGCCTAGATTAAAGGCACCTTCCCTACATCAGTGGCAATCAGCCCCTACATCAGTGGGACTGGCCTAAATCAAAGGAACCTCCCATGTGGGGGCCTTTGGTTTACATCATCACTTAGGTCACACACTAGACACATCATAGCACTTGATGTGCCTCTATAACACACACACACACATACATGTGACTCCCCTAGATGCACACATGCACCATAGAGCAAGCCCTTGATCACATTTATCCCAACACTCCTCTCCCCTCTTCATATTTTGTCGTGGTATTAGAGCTTAGGAACATAGAGTACATCTTTCACCAATCCTTTCATACCAGTGAAATTGTTCATAGGGATAATGCATGTCCCTTGAACTGGATTCGGCGTATTATCTGCTATGTAGATGACATTCTTTTGACCTTCTAATGGTTTCACCATTCTTGATGATTTGTCATATGAGATGATGCACCACTGTCGATGTATCAAGGATCCTGATCTATTGGGTTGACTTAATAGTTGAAATCTTCTTTTGAAATGCAATCAGTGTCTAGATACACTATACCAGTCTTCTACATTTTCTCATTTGCAAGAAACATATTCCCATGTACATTTGCATAATGACTGTGACTAGAATGTCCACCATGATGATTTTCTCTTCCATGGAAATTCCCTCAATTGCTACTGGATTGACCACCTTGGTCGTACTGCTTCTTGCAACGGCAATCTTTTTCATAGTGTCCAAACTTATGATAGTAGTTGCACTAGATGTTTGACACATTGGTGAATGCATTCCCTCGTCCTTGGGATCTTCCTTAATTGGAATGATTTCCTCTTTCTTGACTTTGATATTGCTAAGGATGATGCTGATGCTGATGTTGATTCTCACTTTGTGTTGATTTTGTTGATGATGACCACTTATCTCGAATGATTTACCTCTACCGTTGCTTCTATCTAAAGCTGTAAATGCCTGATCATTAGAAGGACCTTTGCGTGCATGAATGGCCTGAGTCCTGAGTTCTTCACCAAGTGAAAATGACTGAAGTTCTTCTAGTGTCGGAAATTTACCAATGGATGGCAATACTATGGACTAGATTCTCGTATCCCTCTCCTAGTCCATTCATGATGACTTGAACCATTTTTGCTAGATTCATGATCTCTCCTACTGCTACGAGTTGATTGTTGTAGTCTTTGATCTTGTGTATGTAGGCATGACCGATTTCACTACTGTTGCAAAAACTCTGGTTCATTTGGTTTCTCAATGTGAGAATCCTAGAAGTGTTTTTGTACTTGCAGAGAGCTACAAACATATCCCATGCTTCTTTCGATGTCTTGACGGTGTTGAGCTATCCTAGCATGACATCTTGCACATTCTGCTTGATGAGATGATATGCATAATTGCCTTTCTTATTCCAGGTGGAGTAGAGCTATTGCTAGCTTGATTGTCCAATGGTCTAGGTGTAGATCCATCAACATACTCCCATTTGTCCTGAAGTACAAGAATGGTCTCCATTCGGTATTTCCATGTGCCAAAATGGGAGTTGTCTAGCTTAGTAGATGCTTCCAAATTGAGGTTGCCAGACATAGACATGGTGCAAGAAATGTACTCAAAGTGTCGTAAAAATCACTATCTAAATCAACTACAAAACATTGACTGTGGCAAGTGAAATTTGCATTGTCTCGGTGAAGGTAGAACTGCAATATATAATCCGATCTGAATTACAAGGCTTGTGGCAAATGATGCCGGGATTAGCTAAGAGGCTTTATAAGGCTTGAAATGATGTGCACAATGCCGTGAAATAGCCAAACAAGCTTTACAATGATGGCATGTGTGTGTGAAATCAAATCATGTGCTATCTGCCTACCACTGATCAATCGATCAATGCCTCTGAACACTCTTAAGTTTGCTCACTGAACTGATGACCGTCATGTTTTAGGTAATGTGATGATGTGAAACTATATGTGAGCATAGGGACACTCCGAGTAGGAACTAGTCGTCGAGAATTTTGGGCATGTCTTAGATTGGCAACTTGGAGAAATTCAACTCGTCTCCTCTATGGCGATCTAGTCTACTCTAATCTAGATCTATACCAATCGTTCATCGATGAAAAGAATAGCAAATAAATTCTTTTTCTTTGGTTCTTTTTATGTGCTGGGTTAGACGTGCCAATGTAGAGGCTGATGTGCATGTAAGAAGTGGATTTGTCGGCAGTGAGGCTCAAAAGTGAGTGATACTTATGCTGAAGTGTGTGTGTGATATAACGAGCATGTAGAGCATATAAGGATAGTTACAAAGATTCATAGCAAACATGATATTCAGTATCCTGAAGTTGAGTGATTTTTTAAAGTGTCGGAAGGAAGTTGAGGTATCCATGGTTTAGCCAAATACCGATGCTTTAGTAATCACAAAAGCAGGAGCTAAGGCTCAAGTTCAAACAAAAAACCCATTGGATTTTGATCCTAAACAATTGTAGATTGGGAGGAATAGCAATAAGTCAAGGACGCAGACTTGAAGGCTATATACAAAGCAAATGAAGTGAAGAGAGATAAAAAAGAGAACTTGAGTAAAGGAAACAGTGATCCGACTCACTTCCAACCATTAATGGAGAACCGTCAGCATAGTACAGCCCGACAGTAGTCAGAAGTAGGTTGAATGAAGGAGGATAATGATATCGCTAAGAGTCAAGCTAGAATAGAAGAGATCAAGCAAACAAAACAACAACAAGTATAGTCTCAGGAAGATTTTGCTCAGAATGACACAATAAAAAAGGAGATTTTGACAGACAGTCGGGCAAGATTGGCAGGATCCTGAAAATAGTCGAAAGAAGTAAAGAGAAATCTGAAGGTAAGGAAGAAGAAAATGAAGCACCTAAAAGGGAGTAGAGTTTGCTTATCAAAGATGAAGCACAAGAACCTGAAGTGAAGCCTAAAAGTAAAGGAGGACAAGAGGAGTTTTTTAGAGAATTGTTGCACTCAAAGATCCACATAACACTTGACCAATTTCTTAACTTGGTATCTACTTTTAAAGAATAGTTGTGCTAGAATTTTCATAAGGAGCAACCCTCTATAGTAGCTAAAGTGCAAGTAAGAATGAAAGATGAAGAGGATGTGAAAACCTATACCTTTATGGTGGAGGATGTTGATTATAAAGTGCCTACAGTAGACGTGGAGTTCAAAAGACAAATAATTCCAGAAGTACTTATTGATGGGGGATCTGGTGTTAACACACTTTCAAAAGAGTTGTATAAGCACTTTTGTGAGAATGAATTGGTTCCAGCACCTTTTTTTGTCAGAATGGCTGATCGGAGGAGAATCCACCAACCACCATTGGGTATAGTAAGAGGTCAACAAATCAGTATATGGGGACTCACATTTACAATAAGTTTTGTGGTACTGAGAATGAAGAAGAAAGCTCTTACTCTATGCTACTATGTAGACCTTGGCTTCGTGCTACAAAAGCTAAGTAGGATTGGGGAGTTGAAAAAATTACTATTAGGAAGGGAAAGAAAAAGTATAATATAAGTCTAACCCCGTGGAGAACTCTTCCTAGACATATGCAACCCATAGAGGCAGAGGGAGTTAATATGGTGGCAGAGTTGGATGAGGATTATTTTCTAAGAAGAAATCCTTCATTGGTACCATAGTTTGAAGTAGATGTGGTAGTCATTCTACAAAAGTAGACAAATAATAAGAATATTGAGTCTGACATAGTTCCAGATATGTAGCCCAAAAACCCAAACAGTTTCAACCAGAAAGAGAATGTGGCTCAAAAGAAGTCAGATGACTTTGATGCTGATGAAGAAACAGTGGAGGGAGGTATAAAAACTCATATTCAAGTAGTAATCCAAGCAGAGAAGGCCTTTGAAGAACATATGAGCAAGAGTGCTAGGGTGAAAGAAGATGAACTTGAAGACATGAATCTTGGTGACAAGGAAGATCCAAAGATGGTTTGTGTTAGCATTGAATTTAAGGAACCTTTCAAAGGGAAATTGAGGGAACTATTGTTGGAGTTCAAGAACATTTTTGCATGGCATTATACAGATATAAAGGGAGTCGATCCTTCTTTTTGCCTACATAGAATAAATCTTTAAAAAGCTATAGTTCCAATTGTTTAGAAAAGATATAGAATGAATCCCAATTATGAAAGTTAAAGAGGAGTTTGATAAGCTTCTGAAAGTTGGGTTCATATATCATTTGGATAGAGTCACTTGGTTGTCACCTATTGTCATAGTTCCAAAAAAGAATGGCAAGCTAAGAGTATGTGTGCTGAATGCAACAACTATTATTGATCCATTCCCTTTACCTTCTTGTGATACCATGTTGGATGTTGTGGCAAGCCACGAGTTTTATAGATTTTTGGATGGATTCAGTGGTTACAATCAAATAAGGATGGCTCAAGAGGACAAAGACAAAATTGCATTTGTCACTGAATGGGGAGTATCTGCAAATGATGTAATGACTTTTGGTTTGAAGAATGCTCCACCATTTTCAAAAGTGGATACAAGAGGTGTTTACAGAGTACCTTACCTCCTTCATGAGAGTATTCTTGGATGACTTCATAGTATTTGGTAAGAGATCAGACCATTTAGATCATCTCAGATTATGCTTTGAGAAATGTCGGATTGCTTGATTGAGCTTGAATCCTAGCAAATGTGCTTTTGCTGTGGAAAGAGGTGTGTTATTGGGGCACATTATATCTGAAGATGGAATGGCTATTGATCCAAGCAGGGTATCTGTCATACAGAAAGCTTTTTTTCCCAAGAATGTAAAAGCATTGTCTAGGTTTATTGGCCAGATCAAATGGCATAGTAGATTTGTGAGGTATCTCTCACCTATGTGTATGCCACTCACTAAATTGATAAGAGAGGGAGTAAAATATGTATGGGGATTGGAGCAAAAGCAAGCATTTGATGTTTTAAAGAAGATGTTGGTAGTAGCTCCTATCCTACAACCTCTAGATTGGGAATTTTCATGTGTTTGTGGATGCTTTAGATGTGGCAGTTGGAGTAGTCTTGATGTAAAACAAGCATAAAAAATGGTCCCGACCCGTGTATTATGCCAGTAGAGTGTTGAAAAAGGCCGAAAAGAATTATGAAGTCACTGAAAGAGAAGCTTTGGGAATGGTATATGCTTTACATAAGTTCAAACATTACCTGCTTGGTAATAAGGTTGTATTCCATGTTGACCAACAGGCTTTGATCTACTTGGTAACTAAACCACAACTAACTGGAAGACTTGCAAGGTGGATGTTGTTGTTGCAGGAATTTGATTATTAGATAATTCATACACCAAGAAGACAAATGCAATTGCTGATTACTTGAGTAGACTTATCACATGAGAATATCCTATTGGAGTTCCAGATCAACTACCAGATGTAGACTTGTTCGTGATCCGAATGGATGATCCAAGAGTTTGGTATGATCGGATGATGTTTTTCCTTACTAATGGGCTGATTCTTGATTCTTTGTCAAGGGATAAGAAAAAGAAAATGGTGCTACAAAGTAATCCTTATTTGGTTAGCTGATATACCTTATAAGAGAGGCATTGATCAAGGGAGCAGGAGGCAGTGTTGATAGAGGCACATGCTGGAGGACATTTCTCAGGGGAGGTCACAGGAAGAAGTCTGCATGATGTTGCATAAGAAGTCTACAACATATTATCCACAGGGTAATGGATAGGCTAAAAGCTCCAATAAAATAATTATGAAGATTTTTAGAAGGACAATTGAGGATAATCCCAAGGACTAGGATCAAAAGTTAGATTCAGTTTTGTGGGCTTTTATAACAACTTTCAAGAAGGTAACCATAGGAATGACTCCTTTTAGATTGGTGTATAGCACATAGGCAGTTGTCCCAATGGAATTTATTGTGGGGAGCTTGAGAATTGCTACGGAACATATATTATCTCCTGAAGAATCCATAAATCTCAAAATTCCACAACTACCAAAGTTGGATGAGGATTGGATTATCAGTTCAAGTATTTTTGAGATCATTCAAAGAAGAAGACAGGCTTTGATTAATAGGAATATAAAATTCAAATTGTTCAAAAGAGGTGATTTGATGTTGATGTACAATTCCAAGCTTGGACCTCATCCAGGAAAATTGAGATTGAGATATGATGGACCGTATAGAATTGTGGAAGTGCTTAGTCAGGGAACATTTCTAGTGAGTGATTTGCATGGTAATACTTTCCCTAAGCCATTCAATGGTTTTAGGCTTAAACCATATTTTGGTAAAGATTCGACTCAACCAAAGCAGAAGGTGGTTGGAGCCAGAGTATGTGGAAACACAAGCATGGGGGCAGTATTGATTTGCATTTGTCAAGTTGAAAATATGAATGATGAAGATGAGACTACAATTGGGGGTGATGCATATAATACAACTCTAGAAAGTTTCTCAAATCTGATAGTCTGACTCAATTATTTGTCAACATGGAAGAATCTCAAAATGGTTTTATTCATACATAAGCACATTGTGGCAATGTTACTGGAGAATTAAGAAAATGATTGCAGGCTATATAGGGGATGGTACAGTCTAACTAGAGTTTGACTAGGCGAAAGGCTGACTTTGTTCCGACCAGTTTGGGTTCTGACCAACTGATTTCTAACACACAGCTGATTCGACTTTGGTCCAACACAAAGCTGGTTCACGACATTTGTCTGACACAAAGCTGGTTTGCAACCTACAAATGATCTGACGAGGGTTTGAGTCGAATCCAATTTTGAAGGAGTTCCAACTCATTTCTGACGCATGTCCGAGTAATGTCATAACAAGCATTGTATGACTGCAGGTGGAGGTGATATTTGGTGCGAGTGAAGGAAGTGTCCATAAGGTAGGCTCATCTAGAGATGATGTTTTTCAAAGATTAAGGAGCTGATAAGGGAGCACAATCATGCCACGAAGTGATCACCGACTATAGCATCATGATATAGTACAATGGCGCATGCATTCTGAGACGTGTGGGGGAGAGCTCTGAGTTCACTCGACTTGTCAAAGTGCAACAGCTCATGGTAATCAGGAGTTTTGTGAGTTGTGCCAGTTGTATGGGCAGTAGTTTGGTTCCGTTCTCACAGGCACATATCCCTCATGTAGATCTTTGATTGCTGTCAGAGGTCACTGGAGTAGAAGACGCTGATCTACACTTGCTGAGACTGAAGAGAACATGGGAAAGAAGCGTGCACTGTAGCCAACATGCATGAGTCCATGAGTCACGAAGGTGGATGAACCAGATCTAGAGGTGGAGATGATTACTGAAGAGGAAGAAGATAATTCCATCAAAGAAATTGCTTCTCCGCCAATGAAGAAACCTTTTGGACAAGGTGCATTAAAAATTTTTCAAGTTTTGTTGGACTTGAAGCGGCGTTCGAATTGGTTGGGGGAGGTCGGCCTGATGGAGTATGCCAGTCTACCTTGGAATATCTAAAAGGCGCAGCCTGAGGTGATAACTCAATATGAGCAATTTTAGAGGACGGGAAGACTCATAGCTCCAAGTATGGTGGCAAACCTAGGAATTATATCTCATGTATTTTGTGTACCATTGATTCAATAGAAGATATCTTATGATAAAGATGTCAAAGCAGACATGCTTTGGGGCAGCAGAGCTGGGGTGGTACCTAGAGAGGGTCCAATTGCTTATCAAGGCCAATACAATGTCAAGGGAAAGCTATTCAGTATTGAGAGCAGCTGAGAAGGGCTACAACATTTCATGGGCCTACATAATTTACAACAGGATGATGATGGAGGTTGGTAAGAAAACTTTAAAAGGTACCAATTATCATTCCAAAGTTGGTCCATTTATTACAACATTATTTGAATATGAGAAGATATCTTCAATTATTATAAGGGAGATGCCAAATACTAATGAAGGAACTAGAACTGAAGCAAGAAGAGATCTGCATATGTAAAGGCATCCATAGATGAGGAGAAGTGGAAAGTAGTTGAGGATTTGAAAGAGGCCAAGTACACCACCACTGAAGAAGTGCACAGGATGGTTTTTGGGAAAAGCTTGGTGCAAAGTCTGTGGGATGTACCAATTAGAGGCAGTGATATTTTGAAGAATATGCAAGAGACCCATAAAGAAATGAAAATTAAGCTCCATGTCAAAAAGGAACTGGCAACCAATCTTAAGGAGCAGTATGATAGCAGTTTACCTATGTTGTCTTAACTAGGGATACAACAAAGCATGACACAAACCTCAGCCTTTAAAGTAGGGTTGTTGGGGAAAGTATCTGTGAAAGAGGTGGATTATGCCATGAGGGTGTTGAAATCTTTCCATGAACAACAAAGTGAAATGCAAACAAATTAGTCAGTTTGAATTCAAGCTTTACAAAAGGATAAGCAAGAATTACAGAGAAAGATTGATGTCAATCAGCAGCAGAGGAAAGAAACCGGATCAAGGAGTTAAAGCAACAATTGTTGAGTTAGCAAAAAGAGTTTGAAAAGTATAAAATTCAGAAAGAGGAGGAAATCTAGTAGCTTACTAAACCATTGAGAATGCAGAAGGAGTGTTTACCAATAGTGTAGAAGTGACTTAGTGAAATGAAAGATGCATTTTTTACTCAATTGCAAAGACTATCTAAAGATTATGTGGAGTTATAGGTTGATACAGTGATTACTAAAGAAATAATTGAAGCATTGTAGGGTGTAGAGATCCAACTCAAAGCTATGATGAATGAAGTGGATGGAGTGTTTATGACAAGCGCAAAAATTGGTCAACTAAAGATTCAGCTGATAGAAACATCACAAGCCATGTGGACCAGTGTGAAGAGCAGATTGATGGTAGTGGCTCAAAGGTCATATGGGGCTTATGGTAGGATTTGGTCATCTTTGTGCTCTTCATAAATGTTGACAAATCTCTTGTATCAAGTTCTATTAGATCATGGTTTTGTTCAAGTAAAATCTCCACACAATTTACCAAGCATCTCAAGACATGCATCATTGACCTACTACTAGTAGCTATTACATTTACGAGTAGCCAATTGGGCCGCGCATGTTTTAATTTATTCCAAGGTATTTGCTTTTGCACACTATGATTATGGACATGGAGGTTTATGAGATAATATTACCTGGATCTCGTCTATCATACACTTGTTATAAAATTGGTAAAAAGTGGTACTAAGTGCTAAAAAGTGCAAAAAAGAGGTAGAAATTCTTCTTACAACTTAGTGTTAGGTCCTAAAAGTGCTACAAAGTGCTAAAAATTTATAAACATTGGTATGTAAGGCAATGAAAACAATAAAATTATTTCTTTAAAGTTCTCAAAAGTGTTTAAAAATGGTGGAAAGTGCCAAAAATTGCTAAGAAGTATTTAAAAATGGTGGAAAATGACAATGGAAAATAATAGTACTAGCACTTAAAAGTGACCAAAAGTGATAAAAAGCGGTGATCAAGTATTAAAACTAATCCTAAGAAGTGGCATGAAAGGCAATGGGAAACAATAAAAGTAGTTCTTTGTTCAGGTTGGTTATACCCAAAGCACTTCTACATCAAAAGTCAGACAAACACTTCCCAATCAAGGATTCAGACACAGAGTCAGAACTACATCAGATAGAAGTCAGAATAGATGATAACTCAATAGCACATTGAAAATAATAGATACATATTAGAAAATGTCTCCTTGTATTCATCATTATCAGATCATAGCAAAAAGATAAGAATAGAACTGATAAACATAGCATCATTGCAATCCGATCCATCTCTGAATCACGTCTGACTACTTAGACTCATAAACATGAGTATAGTAGCTACATGCATATAACTAAATAACTGTTTTAGTATGTTGACAATGACAACTACACCTAAGAGTACTATTTAGGACTAGAGCTAGTTATAGGTGCCTAGTTAACCCCTTACACTTGGCACTTCCGGTGGATAGGGTTTTCGATTTGTCAAAAAACCATAAACACAAACCCTTTACATCAGATATTCTTTGTAAAAGTTCATACCAATCCCAAGGCTATCCTTTCTAGTGATGAGCTCAAAACCTTCACCACCTTTGTCTTTAATAGCTTGATCAGGAACATCAGTCTCAAAACATTCTTCTACTTTTTTTAAGGTACTTCAAGTCCAATCACTGTATTATGATGTAGGATATTGAAGTGTTGAACTTCAGGTTCTTTCTTTCCTTCTACTGCCATTAGCATGTCTGCATCAGGTTCCTATATAGTAGTCTTTGCATCTCTGTAAGTAGCATCTCTGATAACTGCATCTGCATCTTCAGTCTCCACTTCTTTATCTGCTCTTCTACTTGTGTCCTGCACATCAAACAAAGAAATTTGAAAATCAAGGTTAGTTTGAGGATTTACTACCTCCTTGGCTTTTCCTGAGTGTACTTCCTTTGCCTCACTTAACTAAGCTTTGAGTTTTTCATTCTCTACCATAATCACTAGTTGAGTAAAGCTCTTTACGTTGAGAGGATGCTATACTCTAGAGATTTGAGAACAAATATTGAATGTCATTTTGGCCCTTGCCCTCCTCTAAAAATGCATGTAGATGCACAAAGGCTATCAAGCAAGCTTTTTGTTATAAATGTAATATGCTTTTGCATGCAACCTATGATATGAGATTGCTAGTGCTTTTGCCTCATTACATTGATGTATTCTTGTTTTTGTCCCTACGCTCCTATGAGTTTACAAAACAAAAGTACAATAGGCATTTCTTTGTTATAGTATTGTGTCTAACCATGTTTTGGTGATGCTATTATGTGTAACCTCTTGATCTATCCATATCATTATGTATGAGATCTTCTTGATTGACTATTTAATTTTGAAATTGGCTAGACACTATGTTTAGATTTTATTCACATAAAAAATGGAATCTCATCCCCCTTAGTATTTGGAGAATATAAAAAGGCTCTAGTTTAAGAGTTTATAACAATTTCATGGACTTAAAGGTTTAGGTTTCATGTAGGGAATATTACATAATGTGTGTTTTTTTACACCTGAAGGTGTAGTACCAATTGAAAGAGGTGGGCAAAAGAATGTGGCAACTAAATTTTGGAACATATTAGATATTGGGACTCTGTACACTTCCTAGCGAGGTATATTGTAGTTTAAGTGTGTGTTATGATTTGTATCAAGTTGTTGATTTGTTTTATGTAGATTGCAACACAATTTTAGGAATGGTGGGCTCCTTCCATTGAATCCTACAAGAATAATGTTGAATGGATAGGAGTTTGTGAGCTTAAGGTTTTAGAGGAGGATGTTGAAAAGGTTGTTTTTTTAGTAAGAGGATACCACAATGATGTAACGAAAGCCTTATAGAACTTTGGAGGCCTCTTTGGCCCTCTCATACCTTAGTAAGACAATGCTAAACAAGTGAAACGATGTCAAAATGTAGATAGGTAATATGGTGCATGAATGTAAGTGTAGAAGCAAGAAAGTTGTTCTTTTTTCACGCCAAGATATTTGAGTTCACTAATGTAGCTCCACTTGTTTGAAGTCTTGTAGCAAAAGAGATACTAAAAAAGAAGAAGAGCCCAAAAGATCTGAAATAAGACCTCATCCTAGCTAGCAAACTAGAGTACAATATCATTTGGCACTCATGCATCCATGCTAAAGCCTAAGCCACATGTCTAATCTAGATTTTGGCATGCCACTAAAAATGAAAGCTAATGTTTTGATGTATATTTCTCTATTCCTACAAGTGCTTTCCCTTTTAAACCAAATAAAGTGCTTTACTATTAAATTTTCAACTCAAACACACATAACGCAGAGCAAAACTACCCAACGGTTCATATGTTTGGTTAACAGAGAATATGTGGCATACAAGCTATAAAGCTTTCACCCTTGAACCTGCTATAAATATACAAAGTGAAGTACTTTTATTGGTTAGTCAATAGTACATATATAGTGCAATGGTTCACAATTCCAATAGCTATTTTAGAAAATGTAGATAATTGTTTTATGCAAGGGTGCCCAAAAGTCTGATATGGATCCTATTATGAAAATCGGTGTGGAGCCTATTGATATGGAACCTATGGAGATGGCTACTATGGAGCCTACTGCTAGAGAGCTTATATGGGCCTATTGCTATGGAGCTTGGTGAGGAGATTGTAACTATGAAGCCTTTAGAGCTTACTACTATGGAGCTTGTTATAGAACATGCTACTATGGATCCTTTGTGGAGCCTGTTGTGAAGCTTATGGATCCTCTTATGAAGCCCGTTGATATGGAGCCTATGGATCCTATTGTGAAGCTTGTTTCTATGGAGCCTAGTGGGAGCCTACTGACATGAAGCCTATGAAGCTTGCTAAAATGTAGCATGTTGTGGAGCCTAATATGGAGGGCCTAATACTACACATGATAGGAGTTTCAACATGGAGTTGGCTAGCATGGAGGGAAATGAAATGCCAATTTTGCTCATCCCATTTCCTTGTGCACATGAAAAAATTACTTTAAGCAAGTGTCATTGGCTAACAGCTAGAGTTAGAGATTGTAGGAGGGCAAGGATAGGGGCCAAAATCATCTAAAACTAGAACAAGCTTCAAAAATACCATAAATTGCAAGGATATGCACCAAGCATCTAAATTAGAACAAGCTTAGAAGTGGTAGAACCAATTTTGACTTATGGCTCCAAAGAAAAAAAAAGGTTACTAGTGCTTGATATGCATGGAACCTTGTTGAGGACATATAATAGCCAACATGGCAAGTTTTATTATGGGGAGTAGCACAATATTTGCATAATGATTCAACTTGACAATAGAAGAATAGTACATAGGTTAGGACTAATGCTAAATATTTTCTGTATTGGTGCCTTGAAAATTCTATGGTGGTACTCTAGAGTGTAGCAAGGATTAAAAGAAAATGTGAGACATTTTGGTGCTACTTTCTTAATCATCAATTAAGCTAGTTTGTAGTTGTCCTCCCACAGGCTAACTAGACACTTGGTGCCACTTTTAAGAAAAGAAATGGCCAAGCTTAGGGAGCACTAGCTTGTGACTATGACATAAACTCTACAATTTTCACTCATAAAAAACCATATAAGTTCACCAAGCATGGTCGATATTGTGGATACTGTGATGCCAAAAATTGATATGTTTTATTGGGCATTGGTATTTCTTTTCTCTATGTTTGATAAGAGTGTGAGTATCAAGTGATAGCCTAGTCGCTCTCACTTATTTCTATTTTCTAAAATATTGTATGGGATTGAGAGGATTAGTGGAATGGATCATTGTAAATACCATGTGTATGAATGATAAATACCTTGGTATGGGGTGAGAGTAATTTGTGTATGGGATATTATGGGATTTTTTAGAAAATAGGAAGAGTGAGTCATGTAAAGGGTGGGTCTCATATCCATGTGTTCTAATAATGTAAGAGAGATCACATGCCAAGCATGTGGAAGGCATGTGGAGGAATGTGGAAGAGTGTGGAGTCAAGAGGAATTCTTCTAGAATTCCTATGTGAATTAAGGAGGATGTGGACATATGGAAAAGAGAGGGTCCCTATGGGCTCCATGTGGGGAGACTCTTGAGTTTCTTAATATTTTAAGAGTCTTGAGAATCTTTTGATGGGACACATGGCAAGAGTAGCCAAAAAGGACTTATATCAACATGAAGCCCATTTCAAGTGCATCCTCACATATGTTTTAATCTTTGATATCAAATATTTGCTAAAAGTTATAGGGCTCTATGTGTGTGATGATAGTTCATAGAGTGTTTTGAGCTACGTGTAGAGGTATCTATGAAGGAGGTGCAATGTTTCCCCAGAACCTACCCATTTGACCCAATCAGCCCCTTCAAACTCCTTGATATATATCAGTTCATGTCATGTTGAACCACAAGATCTTCTTTCAACAATGTATCGCTCTTCTCTTTGGTGCAGACTGGCTCGCTGCGATTATGGCCTCCACTGATCCTTTCCTTCTCCCTATGCTAGAGTACATCACTTGGGATGTTACCATCTTCATTCTCATCTAAGGGAGGAAAGTATGGTGTGGTCTCTTGGCATGAAAGATTTGTTTTATTTTACCTTTCCTAGTGATAAAGATATCTGTCACTCAGTTTGAAAGTAGTAGGAAGCGAAGAGGTGCGTGAAGTTTATTACCCCCAACTTCATGTCACAATACCATCAAGAGCCATTTGGCTTGATAATGCTAACAACCAGCAAGATGTCTTTAATCCCTCTTTTATCTTATAAGTGATCTCTCTCTTTTGTTGTTAAATTGGAATATGCACCCATGGCCATGATGGTCTATAGATCTCAATGAAATGCTATATGCTCACAAGTAGTTGATCAATATTTTCAATACCATTTTTACTTTGAAAGACCTTGCAATGCAAAGGACTACTAAATAAACATACTTCTTTCACTAAATGTGAATTGCTTGTATTTTGTGCTTGCATACATAGTTCCCCATCATGTGATTCATTCCCTATAACATGAACTATTACATTAGTATGCATACTCTATCCATACCAAATAGTGGAGAATCAAATTGTGAGGGAACAACACATGGATCTATTGTTTCCTCATAATCTTCGAGAAAAACAAAATTTCCCAAAGAGGGTGATCCTTTGTTTTAGAGAAACTTCTAAAAACACTATGAATAGGCCAGTATAAACTTTAATCCACATGTGCAAATAGGAAGATAGAAGTAGCAACAAAGCTTGAGCTCAAATAGATTAAATAAGGGTACAAGATTCAATTGATATAGATTGAGAAAGAGGATAGATTAAGAAAGAGGATTCAGGATGAACATATACATGGAAAAAATCATGCAAAAAAAAGCCCGAACATGCTTCATAAAGGACAAAGGACAAATGCATCGAGGGTGAAGTGGTGCAATTGATACTCAAGGTGAGAATGAGGGTGAAGAGGTGATGGTGAAAAATGACAATGATAATTGCAGTGAGGATGAAGGGTGAGTTTGAAAAGGGGATGAGGTTCATAATGAAAGTGAAGAGGATGACGTTAAGGGTGAGGAAGAAAGGGTGAGGGTGAGGGAGAGGGGGATATGAAGAGGTGCTTATAAACAAGGCATCAATGAAACATAGGCATGATATAGCATCTGCCATTTAGCATTTAGCATTACATAAGACATTAGGTGGAGGCTAATGAACTCCACCTCCACTACCTTAACTTGTTACAAAGAATTTGAGGCATCTCTAAAATGGTGAAGCTCAAATGCACTAGGAATGGAGATTTGTCTTTTAACTCTTGAACCGAGCAAAGTATTTTATTTTGTATTTTGAATTTGGACATACATAACATAGAGTAACCACCCAATGATCCATATGTTTGTATACAAACTCTTAAGTTTTAACTCTTAAACATGGCACATCATTTTCTAATAGTTTAGCACAGATGAATCAAGTTTGGAGAAAAGTCAGATTGTTGGCATACAAGGTAGCCAACAAAAAGTTCCATAATGCAAAGAAAAGTTGCACAACCATCCAAATGTTTGCTTAACATAGAACTCCACACTAGTTTACTTGGCATAAAAGATAGCCAACAAACATATGACAATGAAGGTTTCACATTAAAGGGCATGATATTGTGGATTGCTATGTGTATCTCTTGTAAAAGACAAAATAGTTTCTAAACACCTTCGATAAATTCCATGGAAACTCAATTGCTCTAACTAGATGATGACAAAACATGTGTGCCTCAGGATCTATGGAGCGCTCTAAGGTGGATGGAACCTATGTGGAAACATGATGAAGAGAGTGCTCATGACATGTACCTCAAGTCAATTAGGTTCCAAGATAGATTAGCTTGGACTCATAAAGAGAATCTTGAGATAGTGCAAAGTGCTTCATTTACATTACTTCAAATGAACCTCCCTTTTATAGGTGAGGGTACTTACATCCGTTTGCTTGCTCACATGTGGGTTATCTCCTCCATGCCATGTGGCAGCTTGCCCTTTACTCATACCTTTGCTCTACATGTGCTCATGGCACCACAACTCTCAACACCTCCCCTTGGTGCCATGATCCTTTGGCTACTGCAAGGTGGTCAGATGTGAGTTACATTCCATCACCTCCCCTTAGTGCATACCTTGCTACTTAAGGTGGTCAAGTGTGGATTTTACATGTCAATACCTTCCCTAAGTGCTTTCATAGCTACTCTCAGGTGGTCAGGCTTGATTTACAAAACATAGGCAAGGTTGGCAAGGGTTTTCGTTTGCAATACATGTTATTCCTGTCATTCTGCTCATGGCTTGATGATGACCTTGTTGTCTTCTTCGCTTGATGCATGATGCTTTGTTCTTCCATTTGCCTTAATGCTTTATGTATGGATGCCATGTTTCGGGCTATGGTCATCTCATACACTTGTGCTTTCGGCTTGCTTTTTACATCGATGTTTGCATTCATGCTTTGCTTTTCCAATGGTTGCAAAGGTCTTACCAATTGATTTCTTTCAATATTGGTAGTGTCTAATTGCATACAATGATTTTTGATTTGACAGGCACGTAGAGCTTGGAAAAACAATCACTTTTCCTTTTTGGAACGTGTCCGAATTCTTTCTGGATTGCAAGTTACGCCCTGTTGAAGGTTTTGTGAAGAAGAAGGCCTTTGATGATGTGGCACAGGGATTCACATGCTGAATTCCATACTGTGCTTAACAAGAGGCTGTGTGCTTAGAAGGCACTTGAGTGATGTGGCACAATTTTGACCAAATTGAAACTTAACCAACCTGTAACTGAACCAAACCCTATGTAACCTAACCAAAGTCTATAACTCAAGGTTAGCTAAACTCAACCATTGTGTTAACCAAGGTTAGACTCTATCTTCCACATGGCAAGAAACTGACCAAGCCTATGAACCATGGGTTAACATCACCTAACCTTGGTTAGAACCTACCACGTGGCCTAATGCTAGAACCTTAGGAGAAATTGAAGGTTTGCTGTGCAGGAACGTCGACGACGGACGAGCGACGGAGAGAGCTCGAGGAGCTGCGAGCTAAGCTGACGGAGTGAGCCACTGTAGAGAAGCCCAGTATGGGCTTGAGAAGCTTGGGAGCTGCGAGAGATGGAGGAGCTCAGGAGCTATGAGCTATGGCACAATGGCACGTTTCGCCTGTCATAGGAGCCGTTGGAGATGCTTTGCTAATCGTTTGCTGCTTTTGCTGGCCTTGGGCTGCTGTGGTCGTCACTTGATGTAGTTGCACTGGAGGAGGTTTGTCGTTGATGGAGGCAGAAGAAGAAGGAACCACCTGTGCACTAGAGGCTGTAGTTGTGCTGCTGAAGATGCAGGTGTAGAGCAGCCGCTTGCTATTGTTGGAGAGAGCCTCCATGAGCGGTGGAACGTCACCTCCCATCCTGTCTTGCAATAAAGACTCGAGCATGGAGGCTCACTCTATGCATCTTGCTTGCCGAAGGCAACTACTTTGTTATGCACCCACAGAGCTAGGCTTGTGTTGCTGTTCTACAGAGGAGGAGCAGGAGGTCGGTTGAAGATACAGGAGGAGTCTTTGCATGCTGACAGATACAGGCTGATCGCAATGGCGCTTCTACATGCTGATGCCCTCCACGATGACCTTGACTCTGCAAAATGCAAAACTCCACAAGCTATTGGGAGCAGTAACCAGAATCGGGGCTGTTGAGGAAGACAAGGGTTGTGCTAGCTTTTGGAGGTGTAGGAGCTGGTATTGCCTTGGAGCTCGTTTGTTGTAGAGGCTTGTTGATAGAGTCGGCAGCCACACTCAGAGAAGGGAGAGACAAGCTCTCTGATAACTCACAATACTCACAACAGAATGCTCATGAACTACTCACATTCTCTCATACTCCACCAAAATTGAACAAGGATAATCTCTCTCTCTCTCTCAAACACCCAATGGACGGAATTCTTTCACAAGAAGAATGAATCTAGATCTCTCTCACAACTCAAGAAACACTCTAAAGAACTCTCTAGATCTAAAACTAATCTAACATTCTGAAACTAATCTAGGAATGGGAGCAATCCTAGTGAACTACTAATGAGCTAAACTAGGAGAGCTAAACCTATGCTCTGATACCATGACAAAACATGTGTGCCTCAGGATCTATGGAGCGCTCTAAGGTGGATGGAACCTATGTGGAAACATGATGAAGAGAGTGCTCATGACATGTACCTCAAGTCAATTAGGTTCCAAGATAGATTAGCTTGGACTCATAAAGAGAATCTTGAGATAGTGCAAAGTGCTTCATTTACATTACTTCAAATGAACCTCCCTTTTATAGGTGAGGGTACTTACATCCATTTGCTTGCTCACATGTGGGTTATCTCCTGCATGCCATGTGGCAGCTTGCCCTTTACTCATACCTTTGCTCTACATGTGCTCATGGCACCACAACTCTCAACAGATGAGTACATGAAAACATTTAGTTTATGATCAGGAGTGTGTGCTTGTCTTCCTCTACTTTAGCATAATAGTATCCCTGATAGTTGCCCCATTCATATTTTTGTGGTTTTGTTGATATGACCTCTTGCCTCAACAATATTATATCATAAGAGAAATTTACCACATCACAATAAAGGCTAAAACTAAAAGAGATTAAGTGCTCCTAATATCAACTGCCAAAACAGGTTTTGCATTAAATCTCATGTTTATAGTTTTGAATTATCATGTATATAAGTGTTCTGCATATAACTTTTTTTAATTGGTATTACTCATTCATGATTAGAGGCACTCTAGAAGTATAATTTTAAGCGTATGAAGGTTCTTATGATATCCTTTAACCCTTCTATCTTGAATTTTTAGAGATAATTTTGTGGTCATCCTGAAGAATAATAATGAAGAATATATAGAATTTTCCCTTCTCAAATAGTACTGTGTCTTAATCTTTTATGAAGACAGTGTGTTTGTTTTCGAATTTCGCGGAGTGTCATTACTGTGATGCATGCACTTTCCATTATTACTATGATGAACATACTGCTCGTGATTTTGAATTTCGTGGAGTGTCATTACTGTGATGCACACACAATCCGTTATTTAAGATTCTATAATCAGTTTGAAAATATTTATTTTAGCTTCTATCTGTAGTGTAGGGTCAATGTTTGCTTGGGTGTAGCCAATCACGAAACTATTTCCAGGGTCATTTTGAGGCCACGATGCGACGCATTGGTGGGTGAGATTTTGAATTTTGCACAGACTTGCGCTCTCGTCAGAAGCTTTTCTAGCATCATGATTGGCCCACTTGCGTAATAATGAGTTACAATATTATCATGCTCAATAACGCAGAGCTCGACACATGCCACTATATGCATCTACTCATAAGCAGAGAGACTGTTGCTCTACCTTTGGCCTAACTACATCACACAACCTTTGCCTTGCCATGGTTGGTTGTGGAGCTTCACCATTTGTCACTGTGTAACACAATATTTTGTTGCATTGACCACCGTGCTAGTTCGAGCACAACCACGTTGGCCTGACTATAGCACAAAACTTTTGCCTTGCCACCTGTCATTGTGCAGCTTCGTCATCTATTGCTGCGCAACACAATCTTTTGTTGCGCTGATGACCATGATGGTTCAAGCAATGATGTTGGCATGGAGACATCACCACATTGGCATGAAGATCACCATGGCATGTTAATCTCTAAAAGGGATCCCTCAACGTCCATATCTGCAACCATCGCACTAGATGTTGGAGCTATTTTAGTTCTAAACCAAAGAAAAGAGTGTTATTTAGAGATATTTTAGTCGTATTACTCCTTGTGCAATAATTTCTCAACCATTGCACACATTTCTTGGAGCTCTCTTGGTTCCAAGCTAAGGAAAATGTAGACATTCGTAATTTAGTATAGCTTCCTTACAACCACCGTGCTAGTTATTAGAGTTATTATAGTTTTAAACCATCGCAATGGTTATTGGAATCATTTTCACTACAATAACAATAGTTTTTTCAACAATTTCTTGTGCAACGATCCCTATGGTTGCTGTAAAATATAAATGAGGGCAGAAATATGCCATTTGTTCTTCTTTAGAGCCACTTTCACTACTAAAGTAACAACAACAATAGTTTTGGCGATAATGATACTACATTAAAATTGAAACAAAAGAAATTACATCCGATAGTTTTTGCGATAATAGTATTACATCAAAATTGAAACAAAATAAATTACATCCGAAGTAAACATTTAACAAAACATATTACATACAAAGATGCTAGCACTTTGTCTTTGTGATAATTCTCCAAACACTTTTAGCACTTGTCAACACCAACATTGTGGCAGAACTTAGTGTCACTTTTTGCCCTTGTTAGCACTTTCTTACACTTTTGACTTGGTGCCTTGTATGCAGGGGACAATACGAGCACCTCGTATTACTTTCATAGGTAGGACTTTCTTAAAATTTTGACCCGGAACTCCTCGTATGCAGGGGACAATATGAGCATCTCATAATTGAAATAACCTTTTTCATAGCAACTTCTTTTAAGACACTAGAAGAGGGAACTCATCTTGGAGGTGAGCTCAATCGAGCACAACATTCGATAGCGGACAGGGAACTCAATATGGTGTGAGCTCCAGCACACTGACACATGCTCTCACTGTGTTAGAGTTGATCACCAAGTTGAGTTCCTTCCCCAGTGCCAAAGGTTGTGCGCAATTATGAGAGGCTCATCTCCAAGTTGAATTCTCTCCCTATGCTTGATGAATCAATGATGACCTGTTTCCCTTGTCTCCCTATCCTACAACATGGTTGGTCATGAGGTTTTCTTTCAAGTCTCTCAAGGAATTTCTTTCTTCATAGCAACTTCTTTCAAGGCACTGGAAGAGGGAACTCAACTTGGTGGTGAGCTCAATCGAACACAACATTCGATAGTGGATAGGGAACTCAATCTGGTGGTGACCTTCAGTACATTGACGCATGCTCTCAGTGTGTTACAACTTATCACCAAGTTGAGTTCTCCTTTCCCAGTGCCAAAGGTTGTGCTCAATTATGAGTCTCATCACCAAGTTGAGTTCTCTGCTAGTGCCTAACAGAACGGCAATGACCCGTTTCCCTTGGCTACTATCCTACAACTCCCTTGGTCATGGCTATGGCTAGTGGAGTGTTGCAAGATGGAGAGCCAAGGAAAACAATGGATCCCATGACTTGGGTAGGAATATGAAGTGGCATCGAGGTTGCAGTAGAAGATTCATCATAGGGATAGAAGGGGGCTTGGAGAGAGCGTGGAAGAGGGTAGGAGAGAAATTTTTCTGGGTGCGGTGAATTTTTCTCTGCCCATAAGTCCTTTATATATCTAGACTTACTACCCTCCCACTCTTTTCCCCTTTGTTTCTTATGTCAGTTTGTGTGACTCTAGGTGCCTATCACTACTAAGAGCACACAATCCACCCGTTGGATTTTGCTGGTAGCACAACCTAGTGTAGGCAGTCATCTACATCATCGTCTAGCCATGACATGCGATTAGATGGTTGCCATGCTATAATTTCTTAGTCATCGGAGCCAAGATCATGATAATTCAATGGGATGAGGGGGGAGGAGTTGTGGCACATGCACCCAGCTTACTGGTAGCCTAGGTTAGCCTAGCGGTCATTTCATCGTCTAGCCATGATGAGCGATTAAATGGTTTCCATGGGAGAATTTCTCGGTCATCGAAGCCAAGATCATAATAATTCAATGGGATGAGGGGGGAGGAGTGGTGGCACATGCACCCAACTTTGCTAGTAGCCCAGCCTAGCATAGGCGGTCATATATAACATCATCTAGCCATGATGTGTGATTAGATGGTTGCTCATGACATGCAATTAGATGGTTTCTTGGTCAATAGAAAATTCTAAAAGTCGAATATGTTCTTACAGCCTATCTCCAGCTTAATGCTAATCTGAGTGTATGAATTAGATGGTCCCTCATGAAAAGTCATTGTTATTACAGTCTAATTCCAACTCAATGCTAATCTGGGCCTGTGAACTAGATGGCCCCTCATCCAAAGTCATTGTTATTACAGTCAACTAAAGAAAGGCAAGATCAAAACAAGACATCAGATTAGGATTGAGTTCATCAGGCTGTAATAATAATAGTTCTCATTCTAAACTATTGTTATTAGAACTTGATAAATCGACTGAATGCTAATCTAAGCTTGTAAACTAGATGCAAAGTCATTGTTATTAAAGTCTGATTCTAGCTCAATGCTAATCTAAGCCTGTGAATTAGATGGCCCCTTATGCACAATCATTGTTACGGCTTGATTCCAATTGAATGCTAATCTGAACCTATGAATTAGATGGTACAGGCATTGTCACTAAAACAAGCTTGGTGGTTGTTTGGGATTAGTATGTTGTTTGGGATTTACATTTTTCCTTATTTGGGATTTATTGATTGGGATTTACTGAAACAAGCGCTATGGTTTTTTGGGAGTTACTAACACTAGTCTGGTAGCATAACAGGACATAAAAGTGCCCTTTTGAGGTTTTGGCAAAAAAATCACAACTTGTTGTAGATGTGTTTTTTGGTGATTTCCTCTAGAATTGAGCTTAAGGTAGACTCATAGGACTATTATCTAAAAATATAAGAAGCACAAAAAACTATTACATGTGATTCCAAATGCTCAGAAATGTATGGTAACACAGTCGTTCACCCAAACAATACTTTCTAATACAACTGCTATGTGTAGAACCTAATGGGAATGGTGTCTCATCACACAAGCTACCTCTGCACTATTGCGGCATGTACTATACTTGCAGTAGTAAGAATTGAGCCTACAATTTTTGTACAAAAACCATGCAAAGGAAAAGGGAATGACATAGCAAAGTCTTTTTTAACCACTAGAAAAGTTTGTGGTTGTGCTATAACATGCATTCTGCTTCCATGGACAACTTTCTTTCCTTTTGCATATGCTTGATGCGCTGTAACAAGAAAATCCTTTTGCAATGTCTTTGCACTACTGGGTTCTTTATTCCCCAGTTCTTTGAGTTGCCTCCTACCTTCAGTGCTTTAGAGTATCCAGTCAACACAACAGGTCCAGCAGAAGAAGCAGTGTCCTCTAGTTACCAACGAATGTGGAAGACTAGAATAAGAGCTTGTATAAAAAAGAGAATGAATTGCCTCTTCCCAAAGAGCTCCATGTCAATGAAGAACTCAGTTGTTATTAAATTTAAGGAAGGTAAAAGAACAAGTATAGCAACATAGAACATTACTAACTTTCTACATCGTTTTTAATATGAAAGTCACTTGCATTGAACATACCTTCAAAATCAATCATTGGAAACTTCCATGCTTGTCCAATTTCATTTATAGTGCTCAGAGGTGACAATCTTGAATAGCAAGGACGACGATGTTAACGTAAAGGACTATGACAAAAAAATCATCACACTAATATAAGTCTAACAAAATATGGGAAGGCCTTACCCTTGAAGACAGTACTTCCCTCATCACACCAAATATCTGTATCTTCCATCACACTTTTGCCCCTCATAGAGTCCTTCTGTACAACTTTCTCGTGTAGGGCACTAGTTTCTTTTCTGAGTCCCACCCTGCACCTTCAACAAAGGATTTTGACAGTGGACTATAACTTGGAACACAAGCCAAGCCATGTAGTAAGAGATAAAGTGAATATTGTAAATGCCAGAGATAGAGCTTGCAACATGAAAGCACTAGGAACCATTAGCAAGACACCTGCAAAAGCGAGAGCACAATTTTGAGAGAGCATACTATCTAAGCAACTCGCACTAAAGATGTGAGTGAAAATTAAGGGACCATGCAACTTGTAGCAATGATAGAAATGGGAGCACTACTTGTGCTTACAATAGAGTTGTAAGGACAACATATTGATGCATTTTTTTTCATCATTGTGGGAGCTTTCTGGAAGCAGTGTTTGGCGTCATTTTGAACAATATACTCAGAGATATTTTCAATTGTTCCGCTGTTCTCTATTGTGCTCAATTAGTGCTTATGAACTTTGTTTTTGGGGGAAAAAGCCTACAATCAGTCAAACAGATCCATGCCCCTTAATAGCAGATGAAAGGAGGTTAATTATTGCTCATAACATCTCTATTTTAGGGGGGGAAACCTACAGTCAGTCAAACTCATCCATGCCCATTAATAATGGATGAAAGGAGGTCAACACACATGAAGTCGACATCAATTCAAAGTAGGCTATAGGACAGGAGCTTGTCACTTAGCTTGGATTTGAAGGCATGCGCATAGTGTCTAAAAAATACAGTGTGTGAAGCTGCAATGCTTGGAGCACAAGCAACATTTCAGAGAGTGTAACCCATATCATCATATTGCACCATCAGTTCAGGGATGTTTTGTGAAGATAGTGGGAGAGACGGAAGGAGTCTCACTTGCAGCTTTCTCACATGCACAATGGGGGAATACACACACAGGTGGCGGCTGAAAACAGTTTTCCTCTTCTTAGTTGTGAAAGCCAAAAGAACTCTAGTACAAAAGAATAGAAGAACCCTATATGTGGGTCTCAAACCAAACTCAACTAACTAAGGTGGCATACTAACTGAGCCACGAACTAGAGTAGATAAGGATAGCTGTCATCCAGCTATTATTCATGGGCGGTGTACCAACCGCATCTACAGCTAACAAGTCAGTGACATAAATGCACAACGGTCACCCTGGCATATCACGAGTGGAGCTCGATATCTCAACACTCCCCCTCGAGCTCAATCCCAATTCTTGCACACCAAGCAGGTCTCTGAACTTGCGCAGCTTCTCTGCGCCCAATGCCTTCGTGAATATGTCAGCTACCTGATCCTCTGTGCTGACATAAACTAGATCAATAAGACCTAGTAAAACCTTCTCCCACACATAGTGATAATGCACCTCAATGTGCTTTGTTCTAGCATGATAGACTGGGTTATTCGCCAAGTGTATACTGCTCATGTTGTCACAATAAATGACAACTGGCCCATCTGTAGACTGATGCATATCATAGAGTAGCTTATGCAACCAAGCTACCTCACATGCAGCCATTGTTGCACCCCTGTACTCAGCCTCTGTGCTCGACAAGGCAACTGTAGGCTGTTTCTTGCTGCTCCAAGTGACTGCAGCACTCCCAAAAGAGAACACATATCCACTAGTAGATCGTCTATCAGAAATACTACCAGCCCAATCAGCATCAGTGTATCCATGCAACTGTATCTGAACCCCAGCCTCATAAAATAGTCCATACTGCAATGTGGACTTCACATACCTGATTATGCGTCTAGTGCATCCAAATGCGGTTTCCTTGGAGCCTGCATAAACTGACTTACCAATCCAACAGCATAGCTTAAATCTGGCTTGGTAATAGTCATATAAATTAGACTTCCTACTATGCGTCTGTACATAGTAGGGTCTTCCAGAAGCTCACCTGCATCTGTGCTCACCTTCACATTCTGCTCCAAAGGAACTGAAATAGGCTTACAGCCTGTCATCCCATATTTGGACAGCATGTCCAATCCATACTGCCTCTGCAAGAGCTGTATCCCACTTGGTGATCTAATCACCTCAATGCCCAAGAAATAACACAGCTCTCCCAAATCCTTCATCTCAAACTTCTGCTTCAATAGCATTTTCACATGAAGGATATCTTCATCACTATCACCTGTGATGATCAAATCATCAACATAAATGACAAGCAGCATAATCCCTTTCTCTGTTTTTCTCACATAGAGTGAGAAATCTGCCTTGGAAATCTGAAAGCCAATAGTGACAAGATATTGTCCTATCTTGTCAGACCATGCTCTAGGTGCTTGCTTCAAGCCATACAAGGCTTTCTTCAACCTGCAAACAAACTCAGGATGAACAGCATGAACATAACCTGGTGGCTGCTCCATAAAGACCTCTTCTTGCAAATCACCATGCAAGAAGGCATTCTTTACATCCATCTGATGTAAAGACCATCGCTTTGATGTAGCCATAGCAATGACTGCTCTTACAGTTGCCATCCTTGCAACAGGACTGAATGTTTCTTCATAATCAATGCCATATGTTTGTGCATACCCCTTGACAAGTAATTTTGCCTTGTATCTATTCACAGAACCATCTGCATTGTGCTTGATCTTATAAACCCACTTACAGCCAATTGCATTCTTGTTTTTAGGCAAAGGCACCAATTCCCATGTAGCATTTGCTTCCAAGGCATCCATTTCTTCATCCATGGCTTTCTCCCATTTTTCATTTCCCATGGCTTGCTCAAAGGAAGTGGGTTCTGGTTCCTGTATCACTTTGACCATATGGGCATAGTGAATGGCTGTAAATCCATCATATTTCAGCCTATCCACAGGATACCTAGCTCTGGTAGACTTGCACAAAATAGGCTCACTTCCAGGTGTTCTCAAAACATCCCTGGTCTTCCTTACTCCAGGTGTAACAACAGAAGGAATACCCAACTCATCATCAATGCTCTGTTCTGAGCCACTGGATTCACCATCCACATAAGAGTGACCTGCATTCACATCAAACATGGGCTGATCTACCTTCTCTTTTCCTTTTCGTGATACCTGCGTACCACTATCTGCATTGCTTTGAGGAGATTCTCCTGATCTCAATCTGCCTGTCCATGGCAAAGTATGTGAACCACTGCTAGAGGACACTGCAGGTCCACTGATATTTTGTGATTGCTGCTGTGAATTCTGTGCAGCATTACCATTTTGTGCATCTACATCAATCATCACATTTACTGGTTTATACCAGCTGCTCATCTCATCAAAAACAACATCTCTGCTCACTGTAAACTTACGAGAAGAAGGGTTATAGCATCTATACCCTTTCTGCTGCAGAGAATAACCAATAAAGACGCACTTCTCAGCTTTTGGATCCAACTTGGACCTCAACTCGTCTGGCACATGAACATAGGCAATGCAACCAAAAATTTTCAAATGAGAAATGTCTGGTTTCCTACCAGTATACATCTCCTCTGGTGTCAGGCCATGTATTGCTGCAGTGGGAGTCCTGTTCATTATGTAAACTGCTGTAGCAACTGCTTCAGCCCAATAATAATCCGGTAGATCTTTCTCATTTAGCATGGCCCGAGATACCTCTCCAATATGCATGTTTTTCCTTTCTGCAAGTCCATTTTACTGTGGGCTATGACTATATGAATATTGCTGCTTTATGCCATGCTCCTGCAGGAACCTTGCAAACTCATTTGAGAGGTACTCTCCCCCTCCATCTGACCTTGGGCATTTTATTTGCTGGCCTGTTTCTTTTTCAACCATAGCTTTAAAAGCTTTGAAGTGCCCAAACACTTCACTTTTCTTTTTCATAAAATACACCCAAACTTTTCTGCTGAAGTCATTAATAAAAGTGACAAAATAGTGACAGCCTCCAATAGATGCAGCTTTAGTAGTCCACACATCAGAGTGGATTAATTCCAATGGCTTTTTACTCTCTTGAACATGCCTAGGAAATGGTTTCCTTGCCTGTTTTCCAAATTGACAGGTTTCACAAACCTTATGCATTTCTGCAACCTTGAATTTAGGCAATCCTGCAACAATATTTTGGGCTTGCATTGATTTAAGTCGCTGTATATTAACATGACCAATGCGTTTATGCCAGATATCAATATCTACAACTACATCGGTCCCATGTGCAAACATTGCTGCACTCAATTCAGGCATGTCCGCATCCAACGTAAACATCCTGCCCTTCTTCTTTCCTTTTGCTATCAAGCGACCGTTATTTTTCATATCCTCAGCAAAGCATCCATGAGGATTAAATCTGACCTGCAAGCCCTGCTCAACCATTTGACCAACAGAAACTAGGTTCTTGGTGATGTTCGGGACATGAAATACATCAGATAGGTATTTCTTTTTCCCATCCTGCATAGACAAAGGAATTTTACCAATCTGCACAATAGGATGTGCAGTATCATCACCAGTCTCCACAAATCCTGGTTTTTCCATTTTCCTTGCATCCTGCATCCATTCTGCATGACCTGTCATGTGGTTTGACGCACCTGAGTCAACATACCACACATCATTTCGTTCTTTTGCACTTGTCACAGAATTTGTCATATGCTGTACCATAAATAGATGCTCATTTCTGTCATCACCCTGTCTACTAGAAGATGCATAATTGCCTTGTTGCAATTTTCCATTCATAATGTCATTCTGCTTTTTGTAGCAGTCCTTAGCCATAGGACCCATTTTACCACAGTAGTAGCATTCAACATTGTTGTTTGCATTTTGGCCTCTCTGCCATCCACCACAGCCTCTTTGGCTCCCCCTGCCTCTAGAGTTACCACGTCCTCCTCCATAGGGCTGGTTTTCTTGAGTTTGCTACATATTCCGATTTCTACCACGGCCTGCAGATCGGCCTCCTCTACCTCTGCCTCTACCTCTTCCAGCATTTGAGTAGAAGATAGTTTCTTTTGAAGTTCCTCCTGAAGAAGATGCACCCCCATTTCTCTGCTCTTCAAAAATTAGAAGAGCAAACAACTCTTCAAAATCAGGAAATTTTTCATGGACAGCAATGGATGTCCGGAACTGTGCATAATCCTTTCCTAGACCATTCAAGGTCACAGAAACTAGATCATCATCTTCCACTGGCGACCCAATGGAAGCAAGTGCATCTGCAATTTTCTTCACCTTCATGTGGTAGTCATTTATGCTCAAATTTTCTCTCTGCATATTGTGCAACTCCTGTTTGAGCTGCATTTTCCTGGCTTGCGTATTTGTGCTGTAAATTTTTGCCAAAGTATCCCATGCCTCCTTTGGCGTACTTGCATCCTGAATATGCACAATCATAGAATCCGAAATACTGATAGACAACCAGTACATAACTTTTCTGGCTCTCTCATGCCATCCTTTAAATGCCTACATTTCCTGTTGATTGGGAACATTAGGAAGAACTGGTTCTTCTTCATTTCCTGTAATGAACTCCCAATAGCCTTTTCCCATAAGGAAATTCGTCATTCTAAACTTCCATGCCTGGAAGTTGTTCTTGTCAAGCTTTTCTGTGACAATCTGTGAAAGAGAATCAGACGCCATTACAGAACACTGCAAAATATTCTGTCACTGCAAAAAACACAGCTTTTGCCTCACACAGGCAGATCTGCAAAACTGACGAAAGTGGTATTTGACCACACAGTCACTTCCTAGTGACGATTTTGCATCAACAGGCAACAAGCATGATTCTGCAACTTCCAATATCTCTACACACAGGTATACGATGCAATTTCTGCGGTAACTTTTCACCGACCAGCCGAGCAGTGGTCGCACAGCAAAAACAGGGCCTTTTTCTGAGTGCCTGCGAAGAACTTCCGCCTTCAAAACGGGCCCCGAAATGGCCTCGAATCAAAAAAATAAAGTCACACCGCCCTCTCGCCACACCGCGAAGGGCGTCTCAATCTGAGACAGTGCACTCTTGCACTTCTGCCTGTGTTACCTGCAGCGAAGAACTTCCGCCTTCAAAACGGGCCCCGAAATGGCCTCGAATCAAAAAAATAAAGTCACACCACCCTCTCGCCACACCGCGAAGGGTGTCTCAATTTGAGACAGTGCACTCTTGCACTTCTGCCTGTGTTACCTGCAGAGATTTGCTCCCAAACTCGAAAAAGGAAAGCAACACTAGTCCTCTTACCAGGACTCCGCGAACTTGGTTTGCTTTCTATAGCTCCTTACCACGAACAAGGCTCTGATACCATGTGAAGATAGTGGGAGAGAGGGAAGGAGTCTCACTTGCGGCTTTCTCACATGCACAATGGGGGAATACACACACAGGTGGAGGCTGAAAACAGTTTTCCTCTTCTTAGTTGTGAAAGCCAAAAGAACTCTAGTACAAAGAAATAGAAGAACCCTATATGTGGGTCTCAAACCAAACTCAACTAACTAAGGTGGCATACTAACTGAGCCACGAACTAGAGTAGATAAGGATAGCTATCATCCAACTATTATTCGTGGGCGGTGTACCAACCGCATCTGCAGCTAACAAGTCGGTGACATAAATGCACAATGGTCACCCTGGCATATCACGAGTGGAGCTCGATATCTCAACATGTTTTTATCGAAGCTATGCTTATATATTAATATAAAATCTTGGCAAAAGTTTTCAAGCTCATTTTTTTAGTTTCACAATATTGGTAGAATGAAGTACTTTTTAATGTATTTTCTTTTGAATTTTGAAGGAAAAAATGTGAATCCTGGTGAAACTTTATTTATTTTTGCATAAAAGTTTCAAATCCTGGCGAGTGTTCAAAAAATTATTTTATTAAAGCATATAAAATTTCGGCGCCAATATAAAATTTTAGCTTCTTAATGAAATTAACTTGAAAAAATCATCCATGCATCAGTTTCACCTGTGTCATTCAGAAAGATATGCCAAACTTCTAAGCATTCTAACAGAGACCGTCATCTCATGTGGACATCGTTAGTCATTGCTAGCTTGGGGACTGTGTAAAGAAGAAGGAAAAGAGAGAAATCACCCCTTTTGTCTTCATTAAATAGAAAGAAGGCATGTTGTTTTTATGCATGTGAAGAAAGTCCAACATGTGATGGGAAAGGGGAGAAAGAAACTATGAGACATGCATCATTAGATCAGTCCACTCTGATACTTTACTTCATCGGAGATGATCATAAATCTAAGGATGACATATAGGCCTTTGCATGTAATCATTGTAAGCACTACATATTTGACTCTTGCTATGCATCCATCGAAAAGCCTTGACTTAGTAGTTTCATGCCTGTAGATTCAGATCTTTTGGGCAAAACTTAATAGTTTCAAAGCTCGCAAGACCATTCAATTACATCCAACAAGTCTCACTCATAATTGTAGCAATGACATACAAGCTTTCGCATCTAATCAATGCAAGTACAACATATGTAACTAATGGTTGTACATTCTACTTTTTGGGCAAACGTCAACAGCTCCAAAGCTCAAAAAAATTTCAATTACATACAACCAAAATCACTAGGCAAATATATGTTCCTTGTCTGCGAGAACTGTGGACCACAATCAGATTATAGAATTTTCTCAACTGTGATCAACTAACACAATTTCTCCAACAAAAAATGCAAACACAATAGGGGAAGCATTGGGAAAATGTTTCAATTTTCACTAACACTTGAACATAGGAAATAAAATGACGCTACCTACAGTTGATATTACCTTGCTCTTCCAGGTAGCGTTGCAACTAATGCTTATAATAGAAGATATTTGCCTAAAGAGAACGTAGAACTATCTAGAGCTATTGCAAATGCTTCTGTTTGACTGGACTAGTGCTTTATCGGCATAGTTTTCATTTTGCTAGTAAGATAAGCTTGCTAGACAACCACTATATGCAGGAATGCTTCCTCATTCGTGTTGGCAACTCACTAGCAAACAAAGATATGAATCGAATTGATTCAAAGGCTGCTAATCATGCTAGACAAATCTCACCCGAACAATCCATTCAACCATTGGCCATCCATACAATAGCCCGTTGGGAGTTGGGCAATGTAGCAGCCGATCACTAAAATGCACATACACAAGGACGGAGAGGATATAAGAGGGGGTGTTGGATGAAGTTGGGATGAAGAGTAGCGATGCATCTGCCTTCTTGTTTTGCGGATGACGAGGAGGAGGTCAAACGAGAAGGCATTGCTTGGCCCTCCAAATAAATGCAAAACCCTCGACTTAAAATTAAGCCCGCATAATGGGAGAATCATTAGCGCACCTTCTCTCTCCTCTCTCTCATATTGAACTAACTTGATGTTCCAAACCACTATATTCACCCTCAGTATTGTCACGAATTGTGACAAGATTCACATTTTTGTAACGAGTCTTGTACCCGGGAATGCTCAAACAAGGTCTGACATTTGCGTATAGCCCAAGTTCTTTGTGAGGCATAAGATTGGGGTCATTTATGACCTTTGCCTATGGGTGTCTACGCTACCTCTGTGCTACATGTCAAGTATGCAACATAAGCTTTCATTCCAAGAATCAATGGATTTGCACGAACGACACACTGAAATTTCGAGCTGACGCTTCACTTTGCTTTGCAGACACAGTATAGACATGAGAAAAGAGCAGCAAATAAATAACCGAGTTCATCTACCAATCTTTATAGTTTCGCGGAACCGAGACATCTGTGAACAAGGCACAATCTTGACATTTCACAATCCAAACAATCAACTTTAAGAGAAAGGGATGACAATACAAACCACCAGACTCCGAACTTGTATCTGAATACGATTTCTCCTCTGAGTTCTCGTGCACATGGTCTCCAAAGTTCTTTTCCAAATCTGCACAAATTGAAGCAAGATGAACAAAAGTAAGAAGACGAAAATCAATTTGAAGTGAAATAAAATGACACCAAAGCGAGGAAAAGTATGAAACCTCTCCCAAAAGAGGAAGTTTCAGTATCCATCAGCTCGTGAACGGCATCAGTTTCCATAGTTCTCTTGCTGGATTCCATAGCTTGTAGAGAAGAGAAAGGACGATACAGAACTAGTACAGTAACATGCAAGCAACCCTCTGCAAGACAAAACCCGATCGTACGATGCTTGTATAGAACCTCAAAGGTCCTGAGACCATGTCTCCACACATGGCCATCCACAAGACATCAATGACATAACTCTGCAAGCATGTCTTCACACACCGCCACACTGCACCATGCGAGCATCTTTGGATTTTATCTGCCAATTTGCCAAAAGAAGATGTGTGTACAGGTTGGAGAGGACATCCCTCCTCTCTACGTCACTGTAATGCACACACCGCCATGCACTTTTGCCAGTACAATAGCCAATAGGGAATACATAATTTCTTGGCATTGAAATAATTAATTTTAATTTCAACAAGGTGAATGACATATAGCTATCATTCATTAGGCCTGCCTCTCTATAGTACTATGGGTGAAATGCCCAAGAGAGAACATAAAATTGGAATGACCCAAAAGTCATACAAAGGACCCCAAATCATAAATACTCTACAAGTGCACCAACCACAAATTAACACCTAAGAGAGCATAAATAATAAGAATGATTTTATTTTTCCCATCTCAAAGCCACAACCTTGAGTAAGGCTACCTATGGTAGGGAAAAGAATACCAATTTAGGCAGAAACGGAAACGAATACTTAGGCCTACGCATTGGGGGCAGCCATCAACACTCCAGAGTCCATACAAGAGTTGGAGTGGCCTTGCCACGTTGCTTCATGTCACACAATGACTAGTGGCACTGTTACGTTTGAGAACAAGGCACCTGTAACCAATCGCAAAGTGACATTTCTCTGGTATTTAATGCTTGCAGCGCGCAGAAAGCGTTAAATTAGGATAGTGTTTTCAGAACTGATCTACACATAGAGTTGGAATATTGTCTTGGCTGATTGCAAACTGTCTTCTAGATCGAGTTATCATCGTTGTGCGTCCAAGCACATAGAGGCGTAGCATCTAGGTGCGGATCGTCTCATCGCATAGATTTGTGATCCTTCATGTTCTTGAATTCTGAATGGCACACTTCTTCCCGTTGTAACTTGGTTCGTTCAGTGGTTGTTTTCACGCCTGTGGCTTGATTTCCTGGGGCAACTTGTTTGGACAGAATCTGTGTGTGTGTTTCATCCTTCTTCATGATGGTGCTGGTTCTGATTCCTAGGTCTTCTCACAGCTCTTCTTCCACTAGCTGTGTGTTGATTACGTCTACCCATGTTATTGGGTTTCTGGGGGTATATAATCATACGTAACGTGTGTGCCTGCGCCTCTGCGTTGGACTGAAAAATGCGTTTGTCGTTCTATATTTGCTATCACTTTCTTCCCATGCCCAACGGTTTGCAGCCTATTCACCCTCTGCTGTTGCTTCTGCTGCTACGAGACTTGCGAATGTTGTTTGGACATCCTGTGTTGCTGCAGCAACTGACGAGCAACAGCATAATGAAAGAACTCTGCACAACGTATGCAGAAACACGTAAAAATTCGATGTGCTCAAGTAAGGTGATTGTCTTATAAAAATCCGGTACTGTACTGATTATGCGTTGCCGTTGCAAAGATGGGTGGTGGTGTCTCTTCCGAGGTTGCAAACCTCCCACTGGGCACCGTTCGGAATAAATTGTAGTCTCCTCCAGTTGTGTTTACTGTCGAGTGTGAGCGTTTCTTGTGCAGTGTATGAAAAAAATAGTAAATATAAGTGCATTACGTCTACAATGTCAGCATTGTCCTAACACCATCAAGTGTGCAAGAGGTTGGTCCTGTATAATATTTAGTAAGCTTCGTTCAAGTTTGCCTCCAAGTTTTCATGGGTGTAAAAGATCTTATCATAGTCGCTTGATCATATGAACACAACTTCCTTTTCACTTGATGTTAGATCTCAATATAACTTGTTGTGTAAGATGTTAATATAAGTTTGTGGAGTTGAATTGTTTGATCTTTGTCCACTACTCTTTGTCAATTGGCATGATATCTATTAGCAAATTTCACCAAAGTGGTTTTCCAATTTGAAAATGTGGGTTTGGATGTAATCAAGTTATCAAAGTCGAGGTTGGACTATAATCAACAAAGGGTAAATAAATTTTGAAAATGAGGTTTGGACAATAAATGAGGTTTGGCCACCATGAAGTTTTCAAAGTCAAGGTTAGTTTAGGCCAAGGTAAAAAAATTAAAACCTTAAATTGTTTTCTTTAAGAAAACAAGTTTCTAAAAATGGACAAGAACATGTGTGTGTGTGTGTGTGTGTGTGTGTGTACATATATACATGAGAGAGAGAGGGAGAGAGACAAAAGCCAATTAAAAAATGCAAACCAATCGAGGGAGGCTAGTACAAGGAACCAAGAGAGGAGAAACCACTTTCTTGTGCTAGCAACAAACAACCAAGAGGACGAAGGAAGAGGAGAACAATAAACATAAAGTGCCAGAAGTTATAGCTAAAGGCAAAATGAGCTTGTGAAAGATCATTGACTGCTAAAGGGAATATAAAAGAGAATTGTCATGTGCACAAGGTTGTAGTACGAATTGGCAATAGGATCTAAGAAAAAGTGGAAATGTAACTATATGCCAATCACGTGATGAAGGGCCAAAAAACCAAAAGCATCTGTGTGCCTAGAGTAAGAAAGAGGTAGGGCAAGTGCTCAGAATGTAGCCTTAAGAAAACTTCCAAGGTGACAACATTGTAGAACGTTGGATGAAAGCATTCAAGGTGATATAATGCCTCAGGGGCCACTATGTAAAAACCCCATATAGCAGTGTGATCAAGGGGTATTAAAAAAGACCCCATATCTATGGATTTTTATAACCTATATACACCCCTTCTTAATTTGGTGATGACTAAAGTATCCCTTATGTATGAAATTTATCACTTTTTGAATTAACACTACTTTGATAGAAGGACATAAAATTGTCCTAGGAAACTTTTATGTCCTTTTAAATGAGCCACTTCCTAAAATTATTCAAAAGCATCGATAAGGTATTTTAGGGTTTTGATTATTTGCCATAATAGCTTATATGTTGAAAAAAACTTGGAATTATTATGGATTGAAACTTGCACCTATTACTTTGAGTTCTACCTAAAGTTTTGAGGTCAACCTAACACCAATATTTCAACATGTTTCTCACATTTTAGATAAAATGGCCATACATCTTACTTAGAATGAATTTTCTTAGAGTTTGTAAGTCCTAGAGTCTAAGGATAACTATAACACATATGTTTATACTTCCTTGGAGCTAGATAATCATATTCATTATGATCTATGGCCTTAAATGTAATTTTAGTGAATGTTGACGGGGTGAGGTAAGAATTGATCTCTTACAAATTCTTTGACATGTCTAATAAATTCCAAACTCTTGAACCATACTTTGTATATGTCTTCAATAGGATATTATGGAGTAGCATGAGTTTTTAAGGGGACCTAATGTCATGTAGAACACCAAATTTAAATTGTATATTGATTATTCCTTATGTTGTAATTCTCGCTAAATTCAAGATACAAGGGTTAATGGATACTTTATATGCTTAAATTATACCTATAGAGTGCCTCCAATCATGAATGAGTGATACCAATTAAAAAACATTATATGTAGAACACATATATACATGATAATTTAAAACTATAAAAGTGAGATTTAATGCAAAACCTATTTTGGTAGTTGATATTAGGAGCACTTAATCTCTTTTTAGTTTAAATTTAGCCTTTATTGTGATGTGGTGACTTTCCCTTATGATATAATATTGTTATTCTTAAGATATGATGCTTTGTGGCTATTATGTGTAGTATATAAAGATGCTTATTTATGAAATGTGACTTATAATGCAACCTACTAGTCTAACCACTCTTGTTAATTGATAAATTAATCTTGCCAAAATGATTTTTAAACAAAGTTATGTCACTCTTAGGTGTTTGATATAAACACTTTGTAAAAAATGCTAGCTCCTTGAAATCAATTTTATTTTCAGGCATGCTAGATAAAGTTTCAAATCTGAGTGCTGTCTAGGTGAAAGATTGTTTTACCATAATTTGTGAGCATTTTGTAATCACATGTAATAGTTTTTTGTGCTCCTTATATTTTTAGATAATAGTCCTATGAGTCTACCTTAAGCTTAAGAGAGAAAATCAACAAAAAACACATCTACAACAAGTTGCGATTTTTTTGCCAAAATATTAAAAGGACACTTTTATGTCCTGTTATCCTACCAAACTAGTGTTAAAAAACCCCTTGTATATGTATATTTTCTATAACTCCATAAAAATATAAAATCCCTTCCGTTATCCCACATGCTATCGTACATATTTCTTAGTCCCCCCCCCTCCCAGGTATAAGGCTAGCTAGGGGACTACATTGATAAAGGGCTAGCTAAGGAACTACACATAGTAGTGGAGGGTGAAGAGTTATGAATGAGGCGGCCCGAGAAGGAAATAAGGAGAAGTAAATGGGCTAGATATGAGCAAGCATCAAATGGTAGGGACTAGCTGGCCAAGCAAGTGACAAGCAATGAACACAAAGGAAGATAAGTTGCAAACCTAAGTGAGAAGATTGGCCAAGAGCACAAAAGTAAGGCATCATAGCGGTGGATTGGTGGAAGAATAAGGTAAGAGTACCAAGGAAGGAGAGATGAATTTGAGCACCTGAGCAACAAGATTGTAAGAGAAGAAGAGCTGACGTAGAAGCCGAACAAATGGTCATGAAGATGCAGCTGAGCACTTGAGCATGGCTTAACTTCTATGTGGAGAACAGCTACACGAGTGCAACAAAGAAATGGAAATATAGTAGCTATTGCACAACAATCATCGAAAAATCGCTATTCGTGAGGAAGTCGGCATGCATGGGCAATGAGCATGGGACGGCCGTTAAGGATTTTGTGTCTTTGAGTGCATGTGTATAGGTAGTTGTATGTGTGGATGTGTATTGGCTTGGGGGGGGGGGGGCAAATTTTGGAAGGTGCAAAACCAAGAGAATGTGTACTTAAATTTTGTGAAAACTACAAGATTTGAGAAAATGTTATCTATAAATGAGAACTTATAATCTTTATCAAGCTCAAAGAGTAGAATAAATATTAGAGATTCTATCGAAAAAGTCTAAAAAACAAGTATATTCTATCTTTTTAAAAGAACATAGTCTGAAATAGAATGTGTTTTAAATACAAATCGGATATGTACACAAATTAGACATTAAAATAATGAATAACACTTCTAGAATCAAAAATCAATTTATTATTGTCAAGGTATTCTCTCTTGGGGATCACTTAGTGTAGTATGTCATATCACATGTGTTCAAGGCTTCTTTTCTAAATCCCTATGTAACTCTACTACTGCAGCTCTATGGGAGGAAGGAGTGACAAAATATGAAGAGGGGAGAGGAGAAGAGTGGAGATGTGGAGAGAGGGCATAGCTAGAGAGCACACCACAAATGACTAACTATACACTAGATTTAATTGACAATGTAGAATATATACAACCCATTTAGGTTTAGGCCTCTGCATCAAACCAAGAGCTTGTCGGTCTTTCTCGAAAAGCTCTTTACTAAGTGGTTTGGTAAAAATGTATGCAACATTCTCTTGGCTATCACAATGCTACAATGTGATGTCACCAAGTAACACTCTTTCTCTGATGAAGTGCTCTCTGACACCAATGTGCTTTGTGCTGGAGTGATATACTGGATTCTTGGCCAATGCTTGAGCTGATTGATTATCATAGTATATTGTTGTTGGCTTTGATTCATCAAAGTAATCTGTTTCTGACAATAGTCTTCTAAGCCATATAGCCTCACATGCACCTGTAGTGAGTGCCCTATATTCTACTTCAGTTGAAGACAAAGAGACAGTTGGCTATTTGTTTGACAACCATGATATAGCACCTTGATAAGGGAAAAATGAATATCCATGTGTGGATATCCTAGTCTCATGATTCAGGCATAGTCACACTGTCATAGTATCCATGAAACCTTGGATGACTTCCTCTGTATTCTATCCCAAACTATCTTGTACCTCTCATGTATCTCAAGACTCTTTTGGCTGTATTCCAGTGAGACTGTTTTGGATTTTCCATAAACTGTGCTAGTGAACTTACTGGCATAACAGATATCTGGCCATGTGATAGTCAGATATATAAGAGATCCTATGATCTACCTATAGTATCTGTCATTGACTGTAGGCTTTTCTGAATCTTTAGTAAGTTTCAAACTCTGTTCCATGGGAGTGGCTGCAATCTTGCAATCTGCCATATGAAACTTCTTCAAGAGACTGTCAACATATTTGAGCTGACTCATAAAGGTGCTATCTGAATCTCTCTAGAAATCAATTCCAAGACAATAGTGCATAAGTCCAAGATCTTTCATGTCGAACTCTACAGATAAGTCTTGTTTCAATTTCTTGATGAAGCTACCCTTGCTTCCTATCACAATCAGATCATCTACGTACAAAAGTGCAATAGAAATGTCTTCCCCTTGAAATTTGTAGTAGAGAGTATGATCTGCTTTGGATTTCATGTATCCCAGATCCACAAAATACTTATCGATTCTACTATACCAACTTTTGGGTGCTTGCTTTAAGCCATAGAGACTCTTCCTAAGATGCCAAAACTGATTCTCCTTTCCTGGTTCTTGTGCCCCTCCACTCCCAAAGACAACTTAAAGAGGTATATATACATTTTTCCAATTTCTTATTTTGTCTTGAAGTTTTGAACCTCCCTTCTCTCCCTTATCCTTTTTGTCTCCTTCTCTCTTTCCCTTTCATTTCCTTTTTCTTTTCTTTTCTTCTCCTTCTATCCCTATGTTGTTTCTTTTCTACTTCTCTCCCTTCCCTCTTGTGATCTTACTTCCTCTTTGATTTCAATCATAACCTACTGGTTGTTGCATGTAGACTTCCTCATCTAGGTAACCATTGAGAAATGCATTCTTGACATTGAGCTGATATGCATTCCATCTACTCAGTGTTGATAGTGATATCAAGAATTGTGTGGAATCCATCTTTTCTACTGGAGCATAAGTCTCATCATAATCTTGACCATATTGCTGTGCAAATCCATTTGCAACTAGTCTAGCTTTGTATCTTTGAATACTGCCATCTGGATTATACTTCATTTTGTATACCCATTTGTTTGCTATGGCCTTCTTTCTTGATGAAAGGTCGCATAATTCCCAAATATTATTCTTGTACAAAGCTTCCATTTCTTCATTCATAGCAATTTGCCATTCTGACTTGTCTACTGCATCTTCAAAGTACACTGCATTTCTTGTAGCCATGATGGTAATCATAAGAGCATAGTTGGTGGTTTCAACCTGAATTGTTTTGCCTTTCTGAGCATATGTCAATTTGGCTGGCGGCCTGATTTCCCTAGTAGATCGTTTGAGTTGTGGTTTCTCTCGGGGTGCTTCTGGCAATTCTTGCTCTTTTTCATCAACCTTTTCTATAGATGACTATGAAATTGGTGAATTTGATTCCTCATCAAAGATTACATCTCTAGAGATAATGACCTTGCGGTTGATGGGATCATACAACTTGTATGCTTTGCTTTCTTCATTGTAGCCAACCATGATGCATTTATGTGACTTGGCATCCAATTTCTTACGATGATCATCATGTATGTGGGCATATGCTATGCAAGCAAATATGCAGAGATGCTCAATGCATGGCTTGTGTCCAGTGAATGCTTCATAAGGTGTCATACCCTGTATCCGTTCGGTAGGAAGCTGATTGAGCAAGTAGTTTGCAGTGGCTATTGCTTCTACCCAATATTGATTCGGAAGATGATTCTCACTAAGCATTGCTCTAGCACTGTTTGCTAAAGTACCATTCTTCCTTTCAGCTCTTGCATTCTCCTGAGGGGTATTTGCACAAGTGAATTGTCTTCAAATGCCATGACTTCTGTAAAAGTTCATGAATGCTGAAGACATGTATTCATCTCCTCTATCTGATCTCATGACTTTGATCTTTCTGCCTATCTGGTTTTCTACCATGGCTTTGAATTCTTGAAATATGGGAAAAGACTTCATATTTCTCTTTCAAAAAGTAGACCCAACAATATCTGTTGTAGTTGTTGAGATGAAAGTCAAGTAGTAAAGTGAACCATTGATGATGCGGGTCTGGGCAAAACCCTATACATATGTATGTATCAAATCAAGAATACCTCATGGGCAAGAGGTACTTCTGCAAAAGTTGGTTCACTTTTGTTTGTTGAAGCAGCATGCTTCGCAAACTTTTCCAAGAAACTATAGCTTTGGAATCCCAATTGCCATATTTTGATTCCTGAGATATATCAAATTCTTGAAATTGACATGACCATATCTCTTGTGCCATTTTGCGGATAGTGGCATGTGTTGCATTGAGCTGACATTGCATGTAATATGGTATGTAGCTAGTATTTTGTACAAGCGTCCTTCTTTGACTCCTTTTCCTACTAGCTGAAAGTTTCTGGATTTGTCTCTGATAGTGCATTCATCTCCATCGAAGATGACTCGATTGTTGTGCTCCATCATTTGACCTACTGTGATAAGAGGTTCTTGCTAAGCTCCTTTGCCTTCCGCTAAGGCATTGCGATCCACTTGAGAGAGAGTGATAGATCGAGATTGATTGAGAGTGATTCAGTAATCACCCTTTCATTCCATTGATGAAAGAGAAAATTCCGTCCATTGAAAAGTTTCCGTCCATTCATTCCATCCACGAGAGAGAACTTTTTCATTCTTTGTGAGAGTTTCCGTATTGCAAGTTGAGTGATTATCTTGTGGGAGATCCATTGAGAAAGATATAGAGCTTAGTCTTCATTGAGCATTGTTTGCATTTGGAGAGAATCATACTCCTCCATTAGTTCTAGGGAGAGGGATCCCTAGTTCTCCTTTTCACAGATTTTCAAGAGTGGGCTTTAGAGCTCCATAGTGTCTAAGGGCGACTCTACAACAAGCAAAGGAAGGCATCTATAGCCTATCCATCAAAGTGAAACATATCAGCAGCATCTCGACAGAGTAAGGATCCTAGCACTTATGTAGATGGAAGAGTAAGGCTCACACATAGCTCCGCAACCCTACAGCAGCTTCACAGCCTCCTTCATCAACTTTGCAATAGACTTCTCCAGCCCAGATCTATAGGTGCTTGAGCATAGGTAGATCCAGCGTGTCCATCGACCCAACTCTTTGCCATATGCAGCTACCTTTCGAGCACCTCTAATAGCTCACTATTTGCCTCTAATAGCTCACTCTAGCACGTAATGCGGCTAGTCCACCGACAATCCTTCTACGTACGCATCCATAAACGAGTTCTTGGACCCCTTTAATGAAGCGCCTCCATCAATTGGCCGCCTCTAATCTTCAACCTCAGGCTCCATCAGCTTTATGGGATTCAACACACCCAGTGGCACACCACCTACAGCTCCGTCAGTAGCCTCACTCCAATGGCCTCCAGCAAGTAATCTCACCTCCATCCAACCGATGGACATCTACATAGCCCGTCCAGCTTCAATGCGGACGTCCATCTACCTCCAACTATGCAACTGTCAACTTCTCCATAGCCCAAGCCTCGACGATCTGCTCTGCCCAAGCTTCTACAACACCCACCACAAGACGGTGCAACATGGGTGACTCCATGGCTAACAAGCCCCACGACCTCAACGAAGAAGATAATGGAATCTCTGAGATTCTATCAGAATCTTGAATATTATTGTAGACCTACAACTGACATGTGGCGAGCACCTTACCCTATCCTCTAGGGTCACCACACACCATAAGCTTGGCTTAGAATCTACCACGTGGCAGACTGGATAAGCCTGCCACATCAATAAGCCATCTATCAGTGCCACATCACCAACCACATAAGCAAAGCCATGTCAGCATCCCTGAGCCCCAAGCGACATCATCACTGACACATCAACATCCACATCGTCTTGCCACATCACCAAGACATCATCATTGCCACATCATCTATTGACCAATCAAAGTGACACGTAATTTGTTGACCAATCAAAGTGCCACATCATCCTTTGATCAATCAAACTGCCATCTCACTTGCCACCTCATCGTTGCCACATGGCAGTCTCTTGTTAGCTCTTTGACCCCTCTGTAAGCACATTGTGGACATTGCATGTGACCACTCACTGCCACCTTAGCACACTGCTCCACAGGCACAATCCCTTCACAGGAACTCTTTCTGCATGTGAACCCTGATTTCCACATCATCATTGAGCACATTTGCACTCCTTTTGCCCCTCCACCTAGATCAAGTCGTATCTCTTGATCCAGGAAGAATTTGAGGGTGCATGCTGACTATGACAACTAACACCTAAGAGTACTACTTAGGACTAGAGCTAGTTATAGGTGCCTAGCTAACCCCTAACATTCTTAAAGGTTTTCAAAAGTGTTGAAAAGTGGTGGAAACTACTAAAAAGAGGAGATCATTATGTACATAAAATGGGAGAGCTTGTCCTAAAAAAGTATGAAAGGCAAAAAGAAGTCCTTGGAAGTGCTCAAAGTGTTGAAAAGTGGTAGAAAGTGTTCAATAGTGTTAAAACATGGTGGAAAGTGGTAACGAGAAGCGATAGAGTAAAAGCAACTAAAAGTGCTAAAATAGCTAAAAAGTAGTGGAAATTGGTGATTAGTACTAAAACGTGCTAAAAGTGGTAGAAAGTCTTCATAGTACCGTCCTGGGTGTCACAAGGACAAGACCACTTTGTAGTAGTCTGGTACTTGATAGTGGTAGAAAGTGGTACCAATTTGTAGGTAAGGCAATGGGAAACAATGAAAACAACACTTTGATGTGCTCAAAAGTACTAAAAAGTGATGCTCAAGAAGTGGGGAAAAGTGCTAAGAAGTCACCTAAAAGTGGTAAAATGTCTATACAGAACCAAATGCTAAGAAGTAAAAGACCACTTTGTAGCAATTCATTACCTAAAAATATTAAAAAGTGGTAGGCAAGGAAATGGAAAATGCTAGTACTTGCACTTAAAAGTGCTCCACAAAGCCAAAAACTGGTGATCAAAATGCACTAAAAAATGCTAAAAAGTGGTAGAAAGTCTTCATAGTATAAACTGTTAGGTGTCACAAGAAAAAGAGCTCTGTATTAGTCCAACACATGGTAGTGGTAGAAAGTGGTAGCAAGAGGTAGGCAAGGCAATGAGAAATAATAGGAATATCACTTTAAGGTGCTTAGAAGTACTAAAAACAGTGATGGAAAAGTGGGGAAAGGTGCTAAAAAGTTTTAAAAACTAGTAGAAATTGTTAGAAAATTTAGAAAGTGGTCAGAATCTCTTCACACGACTAAGTGTTAGGTGTCAGAAGCATAAGGTTACTTTCTAATAGTCCAATACTTGAAATTTTAAAAAGGGTTGTGCAAGGCAATGGGAAACAATAGAAGTAGCGCTTAAAAATGTTTAAAGCTATAAAAAATGGTGGAAAGTGGTCCCACAATGATGATCAAAAAGTTCTAAATAGTGGTAAAGAGTATTAGAGAGCTATTACACTACCAAGTGCTAGGTGTCATGAGGACAAGACCTATTTGTAGCATTCTAGCACTTGCTAGTGGTAGAAAGTGGTAAGCAAGGCAATTGGATACAATAATAATAGCACTTTGAAGCCACCCAAAAGTGCTAAAAAGTGGTGATCGAGGAGTGGGAAAAAGTGTTGAAAAGTTGTAGAAGGTGCTAAAAATTGTTAAATTTTGGTTTTTAAAAAGTGAAAAAAAGTGCTGAATTTGGTAGAACTTCCTTAGAGAACCAAAGTTTTAGGTGCTAGATAGTAGTAGAAAAAATTGTGAAAAAGTGGTGGAAAGTGGTAAAAAGTGATAGTGTTGTTAGTGATAAAAGAACATACCCTTTGAGTATTCCATTTTGGAAGTGACATGATGTCCCAACACCATTTGCTTTGTAACATTAGTGATAGTCTGCTTGGCGTCATGCTACACACATTTGTCTTTGCTCAAACAAAAGATTGTCAAGTAGGTTAGATGATAGGGGTGTGCAACTCCCTTGCACACACCCACCCCGTCGATGTTGCTCAATAATAGGCCACATGCACACCAAGCCTCATATCAATCAAGATTGATAGTGGCCCTATTGGATGTGCAAGCAAGGGAGGCGACAAGATAGAATTGTATTATGTTGCTCTTCATTTGTTGCAATAATGCATTCATAAATAGATACCAATCATTCCATTATTCCACTTTGGCAAGAAAATTGTTATGTTGTTCCTAAAGAAATAAGTGGCAATTTTATCTTAGGTGAGAGGTTTACGTCATGAAAACGAGATAAAGTGATTAATTAACCTATAAGGCTACCATGCTAGCCTCTAAATCTATTGATGAATTTGAAGTGGCACCTACAATAGTTAGGGTTCTATTCATTAATTCTATTTCTACTACAGACTTGCAACATACAAGATCTTCCATAGTATAATCACACTCTAGCATCCCTTCATATTTATGCTTTTTTACTTGCATCTTCTAATGTACACCTGCCTTCTCTATTGCTTCTTCTTATTTAAGTTTGTTTTTTATGGCATCGACCATTTCTACAACTTATTCAGTTGCTCAATTCTAAATGGTTATGCTACTAGCATATCACCATCTAAACTCTCTAAATCTTCGTGTTATTTGGGACTTTCTATGTTTGAGAAACCATGTTGTATGAATCATTGCCTAACCTCTAGATAGATCAATATGCTTGTGTAGCTTTTTGTATTTGTCGATGGTTTTGATTACACTCTCTGCAAATCGAATCTAGGTCACCATCTATTTTGCCTTCTTGGAAGGGCTTTGGGACATCCTATAATGCCGTAAAGACCACTGGCAAAGGAAATGGACACTTCATTGCTTGAAGGCAATCATTAGCATACCTTGTGGTGCACAAAAACCAAGTCCTCATATAAATTGGGCTCGAGCATCCTCAAGTGAACCTTACTCATTCTAATATATCCTTGTTTGAAGGTTGTTAGGAACCACTTTGTCTATCAATTGCATGAGTTACACCCACCAAATTGAGCCCGTACTGTACATTAAACTCCTCCTTTGATTGATAGAGCTAGGTTTCTTCACAAAATCTATTTTTGGTTTGTGCCAATGTGTTATGACTAAAATGTATGAAGGAATTGCTATTCAATTGAGATTGGTGAATAATAAATCCATTAAATATGGTAGCTAGATAGAAAATGATAAGAGAGAGAGAGAGAGAGAGAGTGCATACTGTGCATGTATACCTTTTGAGCTTGAGATATGCGTTGACACATTGATATGTTGGTGAAGCTGACAGCATTCATGAAGTGTTGTGTAGCAATTCATGTAGCTATTCCTATACACGTCTTGTACCAGCTCACTTGGTTATTTATCAAGTTGTTTTTCATGTACTGGTTGGCCCACTTTGTTGGAGATGTCAAAGAAGGAAGCTCTGTATAGGGGAATAGGAATTCATTTGAAGATGGGGATGGGGAAGACAAGTGGTTTGAAAGTCATTCGAATGAGAGTAGAAAAAGTCAGAGAGCTATAGAAGCTATAATTGAATATGGTGGATGAGCTCCTATGTAGGTTCAAGTCCCTGCACACTTGCTTGAGGTTTTGCATTCAATCATTCAAAAGCATGTAAGCGACTTGAATGTTCTACTTTTTTGGGAAAAAATAACTCTCCAAAATTGCTTCCATCTACGTGATTTTGGCACTAAAAAGCCTACCCTACACACACCTAGAATATTACCATTTAATGGGTGGTTTTAGACATTTTTAGTAGCCCAACCCATTTGCAATTATTATATCTCATCTACCATAGTCTTTCTTGATACAAGCATCCTTCTCTATCCTATTATGCCACTTCTATTTTAGAATACCACTACCAAAAATTTGGAAAGGCTCTTTTGCCATAAATAATCGCTCTATATGCTTCAATTTTGAGGTATTCTTTATAAAAGCTATTTCAATTCTCTTTTGAGGAAAACACTATTTTTGACCTATCCATACATCTTTAGAATCGAACTCTACACAGACTATGACAAAATTGGAAGTTATTATTTTTAAATACCATAAGCCACCATTCAGCTATAATAGTTTTACTGGACCTACTATTGGTCTCTTCCAATCTCCCAAACTAATAAAACATTTAAGAAACTCCTGTCATTAGGGGAGAATTGGGGTCTCAAAATGGCCTCATAAGGAATGGATTAAGAAATGGATTAGTCCTAATGAAAGGGCCAAGGTAAGTCCCAAAAAGTCCTAACCCCGCTCACCTAGGTGGGTTAAGCCCAAAAATGACCCCACCTCTTACACCTCTTACACAACTCGTACTCCTAGGTGGAAACCAAAAAATTCAAAATTCAAAATTTGAATTTTGAATCCCCTCCCTCCTTCTCTCTCCTCCCTCCCCCCTCCCCCTCCTCCCTCCCCGTCCCTCACTCCCCCTCCTCACTCCCTCCTCCCCCTCCCCTCTCCTCCCCTCCCCCTCCCCTATTTGTCATCAAAATGGATGAAGCTCAATTGGTGAAAGAACACAAGTTAGAGAGAGTCAGCATCTGCATTATGAATAAAGCCTTAGCCTTTGTTCAAGGGGACGAAGAAGTAGAGCAAGATTTCTCAGTGCAATTAGAGAAAGATATATGGTGGCTTGTAGCATTTGAGACTCCGAAAGAGTGCCATGAGACATTGAAGTGAGTTCTAGATAGAATAGGAATCCCATCGACGATTCGAAGACAAGAGAAAGGGCAAACATTGACAGTCGATGGCCATGGAACCTCTCAAGTTGAATGGCATCTTACTGGTGATTTGAAAACTCTCAAGTGCTTGCATGGTTGTGATACAGGGGAAAATGCAATGAACACATGCCTTTATTGCATGTGTTCGCAACGTAAGCTAAAGGTTGGCTTACAATGGGAGAATGGCAATCTATCTTGCAGCCAAATGCAAGCTCTCAATCGCAACAAGAAGGATCCAAAGTGGGATCCCATCTTGCCTATCCCACTTGAGAGAGTACACATATGTACTTTACATGTAGAACTGTGTGTACTTGATAAGAAGTTGTATTTGCATCTTGTTTATGCTTGGAATTTAATTCTGCAAGAAGTATCTGCACGGTGCATTGCAGAAGCTGAGAAGTTACTGTCAGAGATGGGATTCCATGGAGAACATGTCAAACTTAAGGAGGATAAGAAAATGTCTGGGGCAACACATAATCTTCATGCAAAAGTGTCCATGGGTGGAGGGAAGGCAAGGACATTCCTATCAAACCACAATCTCGATAAAGACATACATTGTCTCAAAGTAGTTTGGGTTGGGAATACTAGAAAGCATTGTGTGAATGCATGACCAATAAGGCTTCTCATCCTCAAGTAGCAACTTTGAGAGCTAAAGTATGGACAAAGGTAGATGCATTGATAAAATTGCTTCACCAGGTTCAAATCGATGAGATGTATTATGAAAGGTTCAGGATGGCTGTGAGAGAGTTTATGCAATTAATGGTGAAAGAATGGGGGGAGTCGCACATTACGCATTACATGGTAATCTTGGCATCGTCATAATATTTATCACTTGCTTTATAACAAGTTTTTGTTGCTGAAATTATTCTCATCATGTTTGCAACATATTCTCTATGCACAAGGACCATGGTTTGTACAAAATTGGGGTCCTTTGTCCATTTGGAATACACAAGGCATGGAGAAGTCGCACTATAGAGCTAAGGCAACCTACTTCAAGAACTCAAGGCATGGTGGCGGTGTCACTCGCAGCAATGCATTGCATGAGATGTTCGACTGGTTTTTTGGATGTTTACTAGGAAGGACTTTGAATTCTGAAAAGGAAAAGGCATCAGAACTTGCAAAAGCAGTTCAAATTGTATCAAAGAATAGAAGGCATAGTGCTTGGAAAGCATCCATAGGGAGTCAAGGAGTTGCACATTGGTTGCAAGCTAGAGTGAGAGAAGGGAGTAGATGGGTCCAACCACCAACAGAAGCTATGGTGTAATTGTATACAAATATGAAATAAATATATTGCTTATTTTGACCATAATTTGTGCTCACTCTTTAGTATCTTGCTTATTTTGACCACAATTTTTATACTCACATGACATTGGGGAAAGTAGGGACATGGTGAAGGAGGGGGGAGAGAAGGGAGGGGCGTGGGGTAGGGCAAGGGGAGGGGTGGAGTGGTAGCCAGGGTGGGGGGAGGGGGGGATTGTGGGTATGGGGGAGGGCGACGGGTGTGGGTGGGGCAAGTAGGGGGAGGGCAATGGGGGGGAGGGCAGCGAGGGTGGGGGGAGGTTGGAGGGGTTAGGGTGGGGGCAGCGGGCATGATGAAACCCTAAACATTATTAAAAGGGATGTGAAAACATGATGGGCCTATATAAAATGTTAAAAAAACCCTAACTCTCATTATTCAATGGCAAGAGTGAAGAACACTGCTAGACCCATTGGACACCACCTCCACCCTTCCTCCTCTAGCTCCACCACCTCCATGGCATCTATGCACACGAACCTATCTGGGTTCGATGGCGCCTCCCCCGACTCTCATGAGCCCTTCCCCAACTCTCTTGAGCATGAGCCTTCCCCTCAGCCTTCCCCCCAGCCTTCCCCTCAACCTCAACCTTCCCCTCAGCCTCAGCCTCAACCTTCCCCTCAACCTTCCCCTCAGCCTTCCCCTCAGCCTTGCCCTCGGCCTTCCCCTCCCCACAAGAGCCCTCTCCCAATCGAACAAAATGTGTTAGATAACCTCCCGGACATAGAGAGGCTTCCTGAGGGCCAACTAATTGCCAGGAAGAGCACCATCTTCCCTCTCCCAGTGATACAACCAAATGTAGAGATGATCCCTATGCCCACGAAGAGGGTAAAGGAGATGCATCCCAAAGAAGGACAAAGCTCAAGACGTGTGCGAGAGGAGGAGTTAGAGGAGGATCAATGCAAACAAGAGCAGCGAAAGAAATTCAAGGCAAACAGGAGGTCGTGGGATCGTGTTCGGGTACCTGTACAGCCTCCACCAAGAGTCAGGAAGCCATATAGAGCAAAGCCAGGAGTGCGGGCCCTTAGGGAGATCAGGAAAATGCAAAAGACCACTGACAACTTGATCCCGCGTGCTCCCAAGGTGTGGTACGAGAGATAGCACAGGGATACAAGGACGACGTGCGATTCAGCACAAGAGTTATGGGAGCACTCCAGGAGGCTGCGGAGCAAGTGACCACCACTCTATTCGAGGATGCCAACTTGTGTGCCATCCATGCAAAGCGCGTCACGATCATGGACAAGGACATGGCTCTAGCGAAGCGGCTACAGAGTGACCCAAGTTTAAAGCCCTAGATTCTCTTGTAGCCCACTCTTAGGACTTGGACCACCCCCTGCCCTTGAAGGCACTATCTTGTATCTAAGGCCCAAGGGCTAATCTTTTTTAATAAAATATATCGACATTCTCTACACTATCACACTGTTGTGTATTTTCCATTTCTATGACTGCATCAACTGATCATTTTAATGTAAGTTTTGAATTATGTCAAATCCTAAAGGAATTTCACCGTCGCGCAGAAGAGAAAAGTGCCTGGCACTCCCCAGGATCCCAAAAAGCCCAAAACCCACCACGGCGCGAATTTGGGCATTCTGGCAAGTCCAGAATGCCCAAATTCGTGCCGTGGCAGGTTCTTACTTGCCAGAATGCCCGCTAAGAACCCGCCACGGCACGAATTTGGGCATTCTGGACTTGCCAGAATGCCCAAATTCGCACCGTGGCGGGTTTTGGGCTTTCTGGGGTCCTGGTGACGTGCTGGACACTTTTCCCTTCTGCATGACAGTGAAATTCCTTGAGGATTTGACAGAAATGAACTTTCAATACCCACAATTGGTGAAAATGATACTAAATTGGCTAGAAATGTATTAAATTAACACAATTAAAATGATGGAGAAAATATATCATCAAAGACTTAAACAAAATACAATGGAATTCTTGACGAGCAACGATAACTTAATACAAATAATAAAGACAGGTAGTCATGTATCCATTGAAATATCCATTTAAATATATGTTTATATATACAAAAGGCCTCACAGGCTATCTTTCTTCTTGGCTAGTTCGAGTACATCGAGAATAGGGGTCTTTGAATCCCCTAGTGGATTCCTAGTTATAAATCTAGCTGCAACAGCACTAACATCCTCCTCTCCTGCTGTTAAAGACATAGCCATTGTCATCAATGCCCTGCCATGAATGTTCGATCCAAAGGCATTGATAGCAGCTAGGCGATGTACCAAAATGACTTTGTCAGCATTCCGAGTAATGTTGGAGTATCTGATAGCGCGCGACAAAGCTTTGCACTTCAGCAGCTCCGAAGGACCTCCAGGAGAAAATTTGATGTGTGAGACCACGATATGCTCAGCGACTTTGCCAAGGTAATGGGCCAAAGAATGATCTCGCCCAAAATGCGTTACGAACATTACCTTGTCGAGATGATGATGAGAATTTATCAAGCTCAAACGCATCTTGTAACATTATTAAACATTAGAAGACCGATAAAACAAGTTATACTAAAAGAACATCAAAATAAAAAATATTGTTCGAACTTACCACTATAGCTCGTCGACTTCTATCCCTTCCTCATTTGCAATGTTGATGGAACCAGGTGCTATGTGATGTCCCATTTGGGAGGTGGACGCTTTCTCTTGACCTGTGTTGGAGGTGGAAGCTTCTGCGCATTAGAGGGTTGTGCATCGTATACGGACATGTCTGCATCCCTCATTGAAACCAGCGTCGTTAAGAGAAAGTCTTCCATTGTTTGGTCTTCGGTACCTAAAACCTTGGGATCTTTGACACTTGTGTCAACATCAAACCCCGATAGGACTCCAAGTGCCTCATCCTCTCGTACTCCAAAAAGAATCTCTATGTCATGGAGGAATACGTAATCTTCTCCATCGATGATGAGGGGGGACAAGGACCATAATTCAGAGTCTGGGTCAGCCGTCTTCGATGCAGATTCTTGCTCTAGTGGGGGCTCTTGAAGTAGGCTCAATGCTTGAGCTACTTCCATCTCATTTGTTGGATTGTCAAGACTCTCTTCCATGTAGATGTCCGAGTCTAGTCTAGGGACGATCAGCAGTTCTACTAGAGGGGGTGCTAGACGATGAGGCTTCTTCCTCTAAATTTCCTTCTTGGAGAAGGAAGATGAATGTCATCTCCCATGAAAGGAATTTGGTGCCTGTATTTCCTGTGATCCCCATGTCTAGGATGTCTTGAACTTGGACTGTCCTAAACCCTTCGTCTGTAAGGTTGTCACAAAAGCGAGCCAAGCACTTTACAAACTTGGGTTCCTCTACGAACAGATACTTTATGTAATCTATGGGAACCCATCTCTTTGAAGAGTGGTCAAGTGTATAGGCAAAATTTGAGAAATTATCTTGCATGTAAAGAATGAGATCTGAGAAGTCATCCTTGGCTCGCATATATGTGCCTAGGACATCTAAAGTCCTATCAAACACTAAAAATAGCTCTTCCTCACGATCTGCAAATGCAGTTCGTGAGATGAAGTCATGGAACGCAGTTGTAGGTGAATCCATGGCAAATAGCAGTTGATGGAGGGAGTAATTTCAGAGGATGGGAGTCTCTATGGCTCTCTAAATGTGAAAGTAAGAATGTGATGTAAAAAGGGCTCTTACCCCTTAATATATATCAAAACCCTAAAAATTAAAATTAATCATAAAATACCCAAATTTTTTGAAAAACATTTACCATGAACTAAAAGGAGAAAACATTAAAAGAAATAACATTTTAATTTAATTGTCCATCATCTTTTGAAGCAATAACTAGGATTTGACAGACAAAAAATTAAATGCTACACTAGTCAAACACATTGTTAGCAATCTTCAAAGTTGCAGGAGGAATGAAATTGGCACTATGCATGCACTTCTCCACACGGCGGCTGATCTTACCACCATTTAAGGTAAAGTAGAAGGACTCTGACATGCCGTCCTCCATGACCAATAGGTGTTCTCGCACATCCCTTAGAGTCCATTGCGATGTGATATTCACATTCTTGACATCTCCCTCTTCAACATCAATAGACAAACTTACCCCCGTATTGTCTTCATCATTAGAGTCTAGGGGAAGCCACCGGCCATTTGTTTTCTTCTAGCGCCTGTACTGAAAAGCTAAATACAACATTTGGCATAACAAATGGTATCTACTAATAACCACATTGTCTTTACATGCATGACATTGAAACATATCACCCTTTTGGTCGCCTAACCTAGTTCCCCAATTCATCCCAAGTAAATCTTCAAGAGCATTTTCATCTACATGCTTGCAGGACCACATAGTTTTTGTTCTATGCATATGTATATTCTGAAATAAAGAAGCAAAAATGTGCAGAGGCATAAACCAAGATAACCTTACCCATTTGGATCTAAATGTAAACTTCATGGCCATGCCCACATCTTGCACTAGATAAGTAGAGGTCACATGCAAATTGTCTTTTTGGTAGTAGAAGTTTGTATAGTGAGTGAAACTTAAAACTTTTACATTAACCTTCAATTTTGCTTTGCAAGGTGTAGATTGCCCTTCTCTTTTGGGAAAAAAACCCAAAAAATAGAATGATGAAACTATTCCAAAAGAAAGAATTTTGATCAAAGACTAGTTGATTAGTCTCAATGACTAAAAAATAGTATAATCATTGAGGAGCAAGTATGGTACTTGCATATAAGAGACTTTGCTTTGTGGTAACACCCTATAAGCCTAGAAGAGTATGACAGTAGTAGGTTGTGGTAGATTCTAGGGAAAGATCACATAAATATCATGAATGCTCAAGTAACATGAGTTGAAGGTAATGTGCAAAATGCAAGAGGTAGTTTGTTGTTGCTATGAAATCATTATATGGTGCAAGATATTTGATGCCATGTAGAAATGTATGTGAAGGATGCATTTTGGTGAAATGCACAAAAATGCCTTCCCAAAAGATGGATCTATAAGGGCTGTTCAAAATGTATAGCACATTCACAATTATGTGCGTGATCTCATGAGGACACTATCACTTAAGAACAATCTTTATTTTATGACCTTCATTAATGATTGCTCTAGATTTTCTTGGATGTTTCATTTTTTTTCCCATAGAAAAAGAAAGATTCTATTAATGCTTGAAAAACACTGTACAACTCAGCTACAAAAAGGAGCAAGGAAGGTAAGTACAAGAAAAACAACTGGCTATCAGAAAATAACTAGCCTGTTTCCTAGAGAGCCCATCACACTGCCTAGGGAATCCCCAGAGCAAGGGCTAATAACTAGGGTGGTGGTCTAAACATCCAATAGATATCCCCCGTGGAAAGGGTATAGAAGATACCTATAGGACAAGAATTGCAGAACTGCTCTCATCTTTCAATAGTCGCTCTCAATCTTGGAGTACTGCACTCCCAAATGGTGTGCAAGGTAAAGATAATGTCTTGCTAGATGGCAACAAGGATGTCGATGGAGTGATTTGCTGACCTCTCATCACCTGTCTGCACTGCACGACCCATATGTTCCAGGTAGTGATGCTGGATACCATCTCCCAAACACTGTCTTCTGGTGAGGGTGTCGGGCGTACATGTAAGGTGGCAATCCATCATCACTCTCTATCCAAAATACCTGTTGTCCATGGAGGACCTTGTATGCTGGCAAGGCTGGGTCAATCGAGAAGGCATGGCCTCCCTTCATGAGCCATGCGACCATTCCCCAAGTGAAGTCTCGTTGTACGCATTGTGTGTGGGTCATCTTGGGTGTTTCCTTTAAAATAGTAGATGAGGTGTATATGTGTTTCTAGCATTTTGTTGTAGGGGTTGAAAAATGAAACATGTTGGAAAGTGCAAAGACTTTGCATCGATCGAAGGGGGCAATATATGTATAATGTTTCTAAGGCACACTTGGATGAGCAAGGAGTTAAGCACCAGTGTACTATGGAATACACACCACAATAGAATGTAGTTGTAGAAAGGAAGAATAAGTCCCTAATGGAGATGGCTAGATGTATGGTCAAAGGGAAGGGGTTGCTTAATAACTTTCGAATGGAGGCTACTATGTATGTAGCACATGTCTTGAAGAGATGCCCTAACAAAGCCTTGAAGACTATTATTCCATTTGAGGCTTTCACGCATTTATGCTACAGGGCTTGTGGAAGTGCAAGAATTCAGTGATTTTTAGGAAAATCTTGATGCCGATGAATTTTCACTTACGCTTGAGATAAGAGTCATTGGATGTTCTTTTTTACTTTGGTAGACAGGATGAGTCTTTGGCCATGGCAGTAGCAAGACTGCTGGCTATAGTCTTATAGCTGACTCAAGTCCTTATCCTTGTATTTATTTTCAAGTCCTTATCCTTGTATTTAGTTTCTTATTCTTCTTTCATTAATTCATGTTGTTCTCTCGTCGAAAAACAAAAAAGCATTTTGCTCATAGTGGACCGTTACACTCTCAATGCTGGCTTCTATGGACTGTGACACTCTCAACGCAGACTTCAACAGGGGACACGTTAATATTGGACTGTGACACTCTCAATGCCGGCTTCGACGGGGGACGAGTTCCGAGGTGGGCGAAAGCTCAAACCACGGGTGGTGTGGAAAGTGGTTGGAAGGTGATATGAAACTAAGGGGCACTAAGTTCACGTGAACCTCACACGATACCTTCTTCTATTGTACCCTTGTCGTTTCCTTTGTCCCTTGCAACTTTGAAGTTTACTCTTCTCTCCTGAGGCCTTGTTCTTCATCATCATCATCACCGTCCTCTTCTCATTTTTGACACTCTCCAAATTCTTGCACCCCCCTCCGATTCCACCATCGCCCAGTTTTTCAACACCTCGCTTTGATCTTCCTTTGCCCTCCCCTCGTCAAAAGATTATATGCATTGCTCGCTTCCCTCCCTTCCCCCGGCCGATGCATTTGAAGCGATCCATCTTCCGGTGATTGAGATCCCGAGGCAGCCTGCTATGGGTCAGCAGAGCTCAGGCTATATTGTTCCAGGGCCTCCGGCATATGACATTTCTTTACGCGGGTGGCTTCTCTTCTGAGGACTATGCCATTTTTTAACACACGGGAATATGCTCAGTGAAGACGAATTATTCAACTTGAAGGAAACCGTCGCTGCGATTTGAGAGCGTTATCGTAGTTGGTTGAGATTCCTCTTATGCAGGCCACGTATTCGAACCGATTGTCCTGAAATTATAAACTCTTCACGCTCACAGGAGCACGGTGAAGGGCAAGAGGAGGACAAACCTGGTATTCGTTGGCTAGATTAAGCCTAATCCGGGCACAGATGGGCAGGTTATATTTGATACAGCTGGATGGAAGAGTATATAGCTGTCGCTTTTGTCGCACCCACCTGGCCAATACCGAGGAGCTTGTTTCCAAGGTGGGCTTCATTTACCAGGAGCTTTCAATCTCTAAGAAACATCATACGTGGAGTACATCCGTGTGATTGGCGCTTGTGAATTTAGTGATGCTGCATATGGCGTTTGAAAGAGGTTTGATCGCAGAGGTCTGCGATGACAGGAAATTTATGCCGGCAAACTTACATCTCGCTTACACCCATAATCATAAATGGTGGCCTAGGTGGTGGAGGTTTAGTAGAACATCTTGTTGGTTGAACATCTCGTCATCACTTCATGTTTATTCCATACGCTTCCACTTCTTTGAAAACCCGTAAAAGCATGCATGCAATGTTTCCCAGTATACAGATGGTAAGTTTAGTCTTTTTCTGGAATATGTGCCATGGTATTCAATACTAAAGTAGGTGTTTCCTTTCAGTGCCACTGGCATGTAAACATAAAAAAATAGACACAATTGCTCACAGAACTCTACCTTTTAATGCAAACAAATGTGAACAGACCAGAAAAGCTTATAGTATGAAATTATATCTACTTCCCATACTCACCATTATGCGTGGTGTTTCTGAGTCCACTAGATATGTTTGTATGCAACATTTAATCTGTCACAGAGACTTTAGTATGATGCTTAGTGCCCAAACTTGAAGCCAAATGGGCTCATTTTGAGTGGTGCTTGTTACAGGCGTTTCATTGCCGACAAGGGAAAGCTTATCTGTTCAACACTGTGTAAGCTCTCCTACCAGTTTACTCATTTTATTAATTATTGTCAGCTATTTGGTTGATTATTGTGAATAATTGTCGATATCTTTTTGCGTATAGCAACCTGCAAGGGTTAAATTTGAAGTTCAATAATGCACACGTTTGCCTCATGTACTGGAATTTGTATAAGAGTAGGAATCACAGCATGTTGCCTTTGGGCCAACTGTACCTCGCGGTTGCATTTGACTGATGAATGTTGAAAATCTACCTCACTCATCAGATAATGTTGTAACTGGGAGGCATGGCATTAAAACTTTCTTTTGTCTCTAGATCTGAAGTACTGAAGCAAAACTTCAAAGTAGAAGTTGAGATGGGTTGTAATGGATCGTGTCAGATGTGAGGAGAAGGCATCACTGAAAGCCAAACTTGGATATAAATTTTGATGGAGTTTGCAAGTGTGCTGGAGAGATGCTTCCGCTGTGGACAGATTGTTTGTTCCTGCATTTTATATCAAATCAGATTAGATGACTAATCAAGTTGTTTATGACTTCTCATTACAGGTTTTGTGCAGAGTCAACTTTTGATAATGTGAACAAGTTGGCTTGTCCACTTTGTTCTTCTTGGTTTGAAAGCGGGTCAATCTGTAGAGCAGTGGAGAAGATGTAAATGTTTTTGTAGCCAATGGGAGAGCGGAGCTCTTACCCAGCAGTGGTGAAAATTAAAAGATCAGGAAAGTTTCAAGCAATTACGGATATTTTTAAGTGGACTGTCTCTCTAAGAGAACTTTAGAGAGTGATATTCATTAGGTCTTTGATCTCAAAAGCAGTATCACAAGAAACATTAAGACTTGCATGCAAGCTGGATGCTGGGGCCAACACTCCCCAAATCGCTTCAGTCCTTGTTGAATCCCAACTATTGATCATATCTATCAGCAGAAAAGGAGGCAACGCGGAATCCCCCCCCACCCGAACCCCCCCACCCGTGGTCCCCCACCCCCTCCCCCTTTCTTGCTGATGGGTAAGATTGTCGTGGTATTCATTAGGTCTTTGATTTCAAAAGCAGTACCACAATAAACATTAATGCTTTACTGAGGTCACCCTGGTCATTCTCCAGAGAAGAGGGCACTGTTTTTGTGTATTCACAGGTAAAACGATTGGGTGCACTTTCCACCGTGATTGGACATAGTTGATTCAAATATGCATGCAACTTTTCTTGGGTAATACGGTACGGTTTATGCATGCAGTTTTTACGGTGATTTACAGTTGAGCTTATGATGTGGTATATATGTGCCTGGACCGCTCTATGGAAATACCTTCTCTCCTATATCAATTCACTCTTCTTCAAAGGGTACCTTGGGCTAACAGTCTGGACAGAAACCCCCTCCCTCCTCCTTCTTCCCTCCTTAAACTTCTCATGGCTCTAACATTCTGAAACCTTGAGCTAACAGTTCTTGGCTGCAGAGGAAAGCTAAATGAAAAACTCCCTTTGGTTAACCAACCTAAGGCAGGGTCAATCTATGCCATAACTTCCAGTGAAAAGGAAAATTCTGTTTTGAGCTATAAGAAAAAAGCATCCAAGCATGCTGAGCAGCAACTACTTGGGCAGCGATCCTAGATTTCACGAAGGGTATGAATTTGATGATGCCAGATTGATATCAATAGATCATGGGTGGATGGAGGCTATGGTCGAGGATGTGGGTAACAAGTCTTCAGATAAGCCAGACTTCAAACAGCCAATCAGCTCCCGAGAGGGAGAGATCTAATCCATGCTATAATGAGAGAAGCTCCATAAGGCACAAGTACTGAAGCTACTCAAGGGACCCTCTTCACCAACCATCTCCCCTCTTCTTCCACATATCTAATAATATCTCGTCTTCTCCACACATTCATATCCTGTGTGCAAGATCCCCCAAAAGACAACAAATGCGCAGATTGCAGGGTACTAATGTCAAAGGTGCATCCAATCTGAATTCCTGTGAAAAGGAGCACCTGATAGTCAATCTCCTTTAAGTGGTCTGAATAAACAAGCATATAGTATACTTCCATTAGAAATAAAATTTGGTTGATGCAAAGGTGTAAGAGTGGTGCACGTGTGGAAGCGTGAGAAGAGAGAGAGAGAGTCACATATATAGGCAATAGCAATGGGATTATTGAGGTTACAATCCACAGCCAATGGGGTTGGACAAGGTTGAAGAATGTGCCAAGAATGCCCACGTGTGAGACACTTAGTGGAGAGTGGAGGGGGACTTTTATAGGGCCCCAGCCAGCCTGGAGGGCTGGATGATGAGCCGACCAGCCAGGTTGGTTTACCTGACCAGGCCAGTCGGCTGACTCAACCCTGGTTGGGCCAGGTTGGAGCTGCATGTCGAGTTGACAGGCTGATGATGAATTGCTAGATGACAGCAGAGGGACTTGGTGTTATCTTTCGTCATCGATTTGAAGGCGTGGAAGATGAGATTAAAGGACCTCACGACTGCAGATAGGGAGCTATTTTGTCTCACAGGCTTGGTGGGGAAACAGGCGTGAGATTGTCTGGGAGAAGAAACGATGAAAAGGTTTCCGTATGGTGGTCAGGAGCTTGTGAGCACAAGCTAGATTTGCAGAAACTCAGTACGAAGACTTTGTATAAATGGATGCTCAAGTATGTGTGGGTGTGTGGATTTGTATGTGTGAGAGCATATTTTTATACTATGGTCTACACCCACTGTTGGGCGCTGATGACGTCAGTGGGGATGTCATAGTAGCTAGTCCCTGCTATGCATGATGGAGTTTATGGTTTTCAACCTTGTGAGTGACTATCATGAGATTGAAACTGCACTATGTTGTGTTTTTAGAGGATGAGTTTGGGAATGTTCCTGGATTCATCTAGGTATATGCTTCTGCCGTATTAGCGGACATGCAAATTTCACCTTGTGAAGTTTTCGTCCAAGTTGCGGCCTGCTGGTATTGTGATAATTCTTTCTATCTTAAATGGTGCGTTGCCCTATCAGCTAGATTTAGATTTAGATGCTCGTTGGGGAGAGACTAAAATGAAAATGTTTAGACTTCACAAGCAGTTGTAGCTTGAATGAAGAGATTTTGGACTACCTTTTGATTAGCCTTCTCCTTATGTGCTAGCCTTCATCATGGCTGAGTCTGCCCTTCACCTCCGGAGTGCCGACAGAAACTCAGTACGAAGACTTTGTATAAATGGATGCTCAAGTATGTGTGGGTGTGTGGATTTGTATGTGTGAGAGCATATTTTTATACTATGGTCTACACCCACTGTTGGGCGCTGATGACGTCAGTGGGGATGTCATAGTAGCTAGTCCCTGCTATGCATGATGGAGTTTATGGTTTTCAACCTTGTGAGTGACTATCATGAGATTGAAACTGCACTATGTTGTGTTTTTAGAGGATGAGTTTGGGAATGTTCCTGGATTCATCTAGGTACAAGCTAGATTTGCAATTGCATGTATCCTGATTCCGTTGGTAGTCAGGGCTGGTGCTTACGTATGGCGGTTTGGCGGTAAGCAATGCGATGACGATTCCAGCCTTTGTACATTGGTAGAGAGAGTCTGTGAGCAGTTCATATAATTCTGTCTAGCAATTCTATTGTTGTGACCTATGGGTTGACGGCGGTCATTAGTTGAGGTAGTAGTTCCCTCTACTGTACCGTGGGTTGATCAAGGAGCTAGAGTGGCGACTCGGTTGAAAGAAACTAGGGAATTGCACAAGGTGTACGTGTGTTGCCCTGCGCACAGTGGCTGGACTAGGACTAGACCTGGTTTTTGGGAGCGCTGCAGGGTGTTGGTGACGTACGATGCTTGAGGGACTGCTTAACCCAAGGACCTTATTTACTGGCGCGCAAGCTTGTGGAACGGACAGAGAGTGGGGCTCGAGAGCTTTTTTGTTGCAGCTGGCTGGGTGGTCACACATGATGTTGTGGGAGCACTTTATATATACAATAATCTGAATTGGGAGACAGGCTGCGCATTTCAACTCTGCCCAGATCGAGCAAAAAGTGACCAAGGAGCTTTTAAATTTCAGTTTGTTTGTGCTTTAAAAGCTCTGAGTTCCTCTATTGCAGGAGGAGTTTTTCTGGTTATTTTGGGTTGCAAGCAATTTCCCTAGTTTAGGGAAAACAATTTTGGTTTGCAGTTTGATTTATGACTGGTTAGCTGTTCTCTGGAGCATTGGAAGTTTCTAGTATTTCCAATGATGCTTGTATAGCTGTGGCTTTGAAGGTTGGGGTTTCCAGTTGTAAATGCAGTTTCAGGTGGTGTTTAGAAAAAAAAAACACTCAATCAACCTAGGCAGGTTAATTAGATCTAGGACTTTATGGATAAAGGTAAAGCGATAGCAATGAAGGTTGAAGAAGAGGCCTCAAGGGTGGACGCCTTATAATCTGGAGTCCGGCCGACCTAGCAGGTGTTGCGCCCTGCGGCCCACACACTATCAGGTAGGATTGTTGCCTTACAACAGATTCTTGGCTTAGCAACTGCAAGCAAACTTAGGGCAATCCGAACTTAGAAAAATGGTTCACAGTATGTCTACTAGACCATCCCGGGATGAAAAAGGAAAAGCTCCAATGGAGCCTGAAACCAGTGTTCATACGGTCGAGCTTAGGAGGGCTAAGATACCTAATATTGCCAATTATAGGCCAGTAAAGTATTCTAGTCGGATGACTGACGGTAGCTTTGATGTCATAGAAGCCTGGTTGCACAAATGGGAAGAGGCTTTTGCCATTTCTGAAATCAAGAATGACATGAAGAAAATCCGCGAGACCACCCATATGTTTAATGAGGTAGTGGATAGATGGTGGATTAAACATCAGACGTATGGAGTGGCATCCACTACTCTCAAACAGCCACGAACAGGCAAGCCGCCTCAAGGACTGGTGGCTGACCCCTATGTTCTGTCCACTGCGTGGGCAGACTGGTCACTGCACCTAAACTGAGACAACCCCTATCCAGGTTTGGTAAGCCCCAGATTGGTAAGGTACAACTTCTAAGCCAGAGTGGTATGAAACCACGGGATGCACCTGCATACAACCCTTAAGGGTTGGAGCTAGCAGCTCACCTCCCAACCGTAGGCTCAGTACATCGAGCCACCCCCGAGCTAGAGGTCTAGACCACCGTGGAGAGCCAGCCAGCCTCGAAGTCAAGACATGCATCCCATACCACATGCCCTTTCCTCTAGCTGCTGCTCTGAGACCAACAGGTTTATGTCTAGAGGAGCGCACTCCTCGGACCCCCCATAATGAGCTCCTCGCCTATACTTAAAGAATAGGCCTCGTCTATCTTTAGCTGTGAGCCGATACTTTAGCATGCATGCACAAAGTAACTTTACTTTGTGGCCACCCTTTGCCAAGTATAGCTCGGCCATGCCTTGCCTTCAGCGGGCTAGCTCTATGGACAGGTTCTAGACCTCACCTTTGCTAGCTCTGGTCTCAAGTTTCAACCTTAGGTTATTTCTGACCCTGGGTTAGACCACGTTTATCTATTCCTAGATCCCAGGTTAGTCAGGCCTATACCCTAGTTAGTCCAATCATGGACGCAACATAAACAGCTGCCTCAGATCGTCCTCTGTTTGCAGCAGCAAAACTCACAGCAGCATTGAATGAGCTGCTCCCTTGAGGTGTCTTCTATGTGGCAATGCCCTTGTGAGAGTTGTGCATGTGCAGAAGTGTGAAAAGAGAGAGAGAGAAAGACACAGATATAGGCAATAGCAACTGGTTTATCCAGGGTACAATCCATAGCCAAGGCGAGTGGACAAGGTGAGAGAATGCTCCATGAGCTGCCCAAGTGTGAGACATTGAGTGGGAGGGGGGGGGGCCTTTTATAAGCCGCCAGCCACTGTGGGGGGCTGCCTAATGAACCGACCAGCCAGGTCAGTTGACCTGACGAAGCCAGTCGGCTGACCTGACCCAGGTTGGATCGGGTTGGGTCAGGTTGGGGCCCAGTTTGGGCACCCAATGCTGTCCTAAACCCTGCTTATCCTAGCCTATCTAGGTCTACCTAGGCTAGCCTCTTCCGGACGGGCACACTCACATAGAAGCCCTCTCTCACTATGAGATGCCATACTCCAATAAAACAAAGATGCCAAAGAAGTCCTGTGTATGCCAGGTTGCCAATACCAGATTTGTACGAGTTCAACGCAGTGTGCTTATTGACTTTGGCTGTTTCCAGGGCCGGTCTAGAGTGGTGATGGTCCATAACAGCGACTTGCACAACGAGCAAAACTGGTTCTTAGAATCAGTGAAGCTGATGCTTTTCTAGAACCGATACGCCAAGCTACAGAAGCATGAGTATCCGCTTGTGCCATCCTGAGCCGACTAGATGTAGTTCTAGTTAAGTCTGCGCCATGTAGCCAATGCAACCAAGCGAAAAAACCACCAAGGAGCGATCTATGAAGTAGTGTCCAAGAAGACCTGATTAGTCACCATATCTGCTCCCAAGGATTGGTGAGTGGTAATAACATTTTGCCAGAATGTTTCAGCATCATTCAAATAACCTCCATCCAGGGTTTCTGGGAATCCTGTATATCTGCTCTATAGCATTGCCTTGAGTATAATCAGAGCGCACAGGAAAATGCATACTAATGACAAACTTGGCTATTTTCAGAATCAGTGCGCACTTTTTGTAGTTTTCAAGTAGGCTGCATATAGCTTTGGTGCTTACATCTGTAGGTCATCTACTATCTGCAATGCTAGGCCAGGATGTTCACGAATTGCCTGTGATCAATTTGTTAGTAAAAAAGCCTCATTCCTAGACACACTGTTTTCCCAACTTTTTGTCTGATGCACCTTAGCAGGTCCAGCTGATCCCCTATCTACTTTTTGGAGCATCCTCTTCCTGCTGCCTAAACCTGCAAGCTGTCGTTACAGTGTGGATCCCTTCGCATTTCTGTGAGTGTGCAAATTACTGATGATTGTCCTTGCTTGATTTTGCAGAGTCAATGTGCTAGCAGGATCTAAAGAAGAGCGGATGATGACAACAGGGCTGCATACAGTTTGTGACATTTATTGCAATTGTTGTCATCAAATTGTTGGATGGAAATATGTAAGTTTATTTATGTTGTTTGTCCTTTTGAGTGCTCTATTGACTTGTGCTTTAATGGCTAAGGAAAGTTACATCCAGAGCCGTCATCTTGATTTCATATTTTAGATCACGGTCAATCATGTTCATCAGCATTGACTGAAGGGCTATAAAAAATCGGACTGTTGCAGGAAAGAGCATATGAAAAGAGCCAGAAGTATAAAGAGGGGAAGTTCATTTTGGAGCTGTATGTACTTTTAATCTGTCATATTCAAGTAACTCTGCACTCCCTGTGTATTTTACAGCTTTGTAAGAAACATTCCATCCACTGATGATGTTGTACACTATTTTTGACACAGGGCAAGAATGGCAGGTGGTGATAGTGGTAGTGAGTTCTGCTCAGAAGCCAATCCTACAAGCAGTGATGCAGATGATCCTTAATTGCTCACTGAACTACTGACTATTTCACAAGGCATCTTTGTAAGGGCATGTTAGATGCTTGAACATGCAGTGGTTGCCTCGAGTAACCATGCAGACAGATCTTCATGCTCTTGATGCTGTTGTTTTAGTGTTGTTCCTCAAAGCTGTCTGCTACCAATAATTCTACCTTCGACCTTGAATTTCAGGAAAATAATTGACTGAAATATGGAATGGCAGTTCCACAACACGTTTTTCAGGGGCAGAATGTCTTTATGACGTATGGGTCAAAAAGTAAAAAGTTTCTATGTACACTGTCCATATTGCTGCTTGCTAATGTGGCGTAAATTCTCCAGACTGCAATTGAAACATGGATTATGGCCTTAACTGTGTATAAGATAAGTATTCAGAGCCATTGTATTGTGTATTTGATAATGATGCAATGTGTACCATGTGCTTGTTAAACTCAGATTTCTTGCGGTATGCCTTCAATGGTTTTCTATGATGATATGTGGTTTCCTATATGACTAGCATTCTTTATAATCAAGAGTCTTTGACATTATTCAATGTGGTGCCAGATATATCCCATAGTAAAAGTGTATGCCTGTGTAAATGGGAGCATAAATTGGGTGTGTAGCATGTGTTCTAGGTTCTTGTTTTTAATTTTGATACAAAGAGTGTGTAATGTAGTGCTATATGTATACTAGAGCATAATGTCTCAAACAATAGAGGAAGTGATTATAATCCAATTAGGGCAAAAATGGGGCCCGTGTTTATCAATACATTTATACAGCAAACCCAAGCTAAGGAAAAAGGACTCCTTGCATAACTTGTGGAGCACTCGTTGGATGTTACGAGAAAGGGGCGTGAAATAGGCGTGCACACCAAATGACAAATAGTACTCTATTGGTATTAGCTTAGAAAATTAGAATTTATACATGAGCTGAGGGGTAGGTTCCTAAGGACATGTACTATTTGGGGAAATTCGAAGTTGAAAAAAAAAGCGCGATACCTTGCAAACTAGACTCTATTTGGATAGTTTGAGATTGAGACCCTTTTTCTTATGAAAAACTAGCCTTTGGAGAGTCCTTTAAAAAATAACTTTCAAGAGGGTTATGACTTTATTGAGGTTTTGGTGAATTAGGAGATAGATGAACTTTCAAGGAACTTACCTAGAAGTTATTTGGGTGAGGTAAAAAGGGCTAAAATAACCATGTGTAAAATATACAGCTTTGGCTTTGAATAATGGAAAAAATTTAGGTAGGATAAGACTGTGGAGAGGATGAAAGGGGGCACGTGTTGAGATGAGACTATAGGCGTGTTCCAATCACATGTTTGATTTTTTGGTTCTCAAGTCATGATCATGTCAGACAAATCTATTGAGAGACACTTTCATTCCAAACCTCATCTTGGAATGCCTTGCAACTTGGCCTTGGAAGTGGACGGTGTGAATGTTGCAAGGTTATATATAATCATATGGCAAAGCTCTTTGCCAAAGAATGAACTTATGTGCTACCCATGAAATGGAAGATGATAAGGATGTAGTCTAAAGGATGGGGAAAAAGATGCATAAATAAATTGCCATCTTTCCTTTCTAGCAATAGTCCTGCTAGTGGTAGTTACAAAATCAAAAGAGTGGTGTTTACTTGCAAGATCCCTACCATTGTAGAAGGCTAGGGGGTTCACTAAGTGAACCTCCCTTACATAATAGAAGGGGTTTTAAGTACCCCTTATGTATGTACCTTGGGTGTAGCGGCCATACCCTTTGTGTTAGATGCCACACTAATTAGCTAGCAAAGGGACTACATGAACCTAGATTACTCTAGACAATTTAAAGAGGAATTGGATCAATTGCCATGTGCAAGCTTCATTAATATTGTAAATAGGGTATTTCCAATTGTGGTAGTGCCAAAGAACTATGGAAAGATTTTGAGTTTGTGTAGTTGATGCATACACAACTAGTGCCTAATTCTTTCCCAATATAACATATAGTATACTAGACCATGTAGGAAGTTAAGAATGTTGTTCATGGATGAGTATTGTGGTTATAGCCAGATTTTCAACACACACTAGGGTTTAAAAAAACTTAGTATAGAGTGGGAGCGTATGCATGGCAAGTCATCATTTGGGTTATATGTCTATATCCATATCGATATCTATTTATACAAAGTCTTGTGAGAGCCACAAACACTCCTCATTCAACAAGATTATATTGCATAGCTCTTGTACCTAGCACGTTGAGGTAAGGTGGACCACGATCCACAAGCGAGTTGCGAGAGGATGAGGGCAAGGGAGAGAGTGTTCATTATAGTAGAAGAAGTGGTCGAGTGCTCAAACATCTAGGATATTGGAGTAAGGGTTTACTACAGTTGCCATCCAATGAATGCGATTAGGACTATGGATGAGAGTGAAGTGATGAGATTGCCAAGAAATTATTTTTAAACCTTTTATCGAGTCTGAATCCTAATGCGACTTACACACACTACAGTTTATATTGTGTAAACTGCCAATAGTATCTAGAGAGATTGGATTGATATGTGTCTATGCTTTTGTGCATTTTGTATGAAAATCTTGAAGTATGGAGATAAGAAATAGATACATAGGTACTAGAAGTGAAAATCTATAAGTATGTGCGTATGCTTATGTGCATTTTGTTTGTGAATCTAAAAGTATGGAGATAAGAAATAGATGCATAGGTACTAGAAGTGCGAGAGGAGAACTACGAGAAGTGCAAGAAGAGAACCATTAGTAGCTAGAAGTACTAATCCATGGAATAAGCTTCAAATAGGAGGCAGATTGTAAATGTAGGTGAAAACATAGAAGCCTCATTCATTCATACTATGCACAATGTGGTTGATGAGCCTATATTAATGCTAGTGAAAAACAAATTGAAGCTCCACAATCACAAGATGACGGAACATGAAGCTCAACAAGGTATCAATGCCAATTAAAAAACAAAGAAGCTCCACAATCACAAGAGGATGCAACATCCTCTCTAGATTATGCTCGTGAGAGTTCTAGTCAAGGTATAGCTAGAGACTTGTTGGGTAGCACAAAAGGAGAGCAAAAAATTGTGGGGGTGAAAAACATAAGTCTAGTATAAAATCTAGAAGATGCATCAAAGATTAAATATTGTTTGACAAATAGGGCATAGGAATCCATTACCACTACCACCACTAGAAGCATCTCCACTAGATAAGGTTGGATTGTAGGATGGTGAGATATATACATCACAATGTCCTTTTGAATGTTCCCCATTCAATGTTGCTCTTTGATCCATGCACTCCTACCTCAAGTGTGAGTTCATGCTGTTCAAGTTCTCAACTATGCTTGTATAGCCATGAACAATGTTTTGTATCTCCTTAAAATGAGCTGCATTTTCATCTTGTAGCTTCTCAAGTTGCACTTTAGATGTCTCTCATGATCCCTCCAATGAATCCAACAACATATATTATGTCGCATTCACATTTGTGTATTTACTACCCTAGTCTATAGGTGAACACAAACAAGTACTAATCCTAGGAACTAATTGAAATTTGTCATGATATGATGAGAAGTCTACTTAGAGTCCCTTCATATTGTGTGAAAACAATGTCTTTCAAAGTCCAAGGGCATGTCGCCATGGTAGGGCTCTTTGACATATACATCAATGTGTCTGTCACATGCCCAAGTTTGGAACTCTGGGTGTTGGACAATTACTGATATTTCATCTCCCATTCTTCTCTACTAGCTATGAATCTATTGCTACATCGTTGGGCAACCTTCCATCTCCCATTCTCTCTACTATCAAATCTATCGAGGAGCACATTCAATTCTTTGGATTCCCTCAATGTCCTCCTCCTCCTCTACTCTAGTGACTATATTGATAAGGCCTCCTCCTAGGACACCTCCTTGGACAGCAAGTTCTTAATGTTCATCCAATGTATGCCAGTAAGATTTTCCCACAATGAGGGTGCAAGATTTTCCCACAATGAGGGTGCAATGGATATTGTCTGGAAAATGTTGTGGAGGTTCAACATCAATCACTCATAGCATGCACAACATCAATCACTCATAGCATGCACAAATTGCATAGTTGCAGTCCTTTTCTTATTAGGCCTCCTCTCATGTAAGTGCTTTTGGCTATGTTGTCTATGTGGTGGCTCACCATTGTTCGACATTTTGTCAGGTTGTGTGAAGACATTGGAAGTTGGCACACATATTTGGTTGCATCACAGGTGAAGTGCACTATGTAGGAAAGGTATGCATAAAATCAAGTACATGGACAAATTGAATCTCAACGGATGGAGAATATAATATTTAACCTTTGACTTTTGATGTATAATCCACAACCATGATGTAGCACTATCACGATGCAATATAAATAAGCATGAATGAAAACATGGCAATGCTAGAGGATATGATACAACAGATAATGATAAATGATAGGATGCAATGAAACTGATAGCTGACACAATCAGTTTTATGTAGCTTTTTGAAAGCAAACTAGAGGCTAAAAAATGATAATTGAAATTGTATTTTATTACATCATCATTGTAGATGTATGTACCAAATTCTCTTGTGTTCCAAAGAATTTTAGGCATGATAACTTTCTATAGGAGGGGTAATAGGTTATACTGTGTACAAGCTTCAGTGCAAGGTAACTCATCTCAGCGTATACTTTAACACGGATGCATGATGCATGGCGAGAAACAAGAAAATATGAATACCCAACCATTAAAACGACATCTGATGGGTTGAACAAGCCTTAACATGTGTAAGAATAAGAACCCTATAGATTATTATACAATTCAGGACACACACATAGGATAGAAGTACCATGATGCATATTTTTTGACACTCATGCATGACATGTGGTGAGAAATAAGAAATATGCATGCCCAACAATGCAAATGATATCCGATGGGTATGATAATTGGAATAAGCCTTAAAGTGGGTAGGATGAATACATGTGCAAAGTATTATACCCATTGAAGGTAACCACATAGGATAGAAGCATCTCAAGCATATCTTTTTAATATCATGCATGACATGTGGTGAGAAACAAGAAAATATGCATGCCCAACTATACAAGTGGTATCCAATTGGTATGATAATTTGAATGGGCCTTAAATTGAGTAAAGTTAAGTCCCTTGCAAAGTGTCATAGCCATTCAAAGATAGACACGTAGACTGAAAACACATCAATGCATATTTTTAACCATGCATGATGCCTTCTAAGAAACAAGGAGAAAAGCATGCCCAACCATGAAAATGATATACGACAAGCATGATAAATTGCATGGGACCTAAAATGGGTAAGATTAAGGCCCATGAAAAGTATCCCATCTGAGATACACACATAGGATAGAAGCACCCCAATGCGTATTTTTTGACACTCATGCATGATGCATGGTGAGAAACAAGGAAATATGAATGCCCAACCATGCAAATGATATCATTATTAGGGTATGCTATTTTGCATGGGCATTTCATTTAGATATTATTAAGGCATGTGCAAACTATCATATCCATAAAAAACATGCACATACAATACCCAATGCTTATTTTTTGACACTCGTGCATGATAGGTGGTGAGAAACAACAAAATATTCATGGAAAAAAAAAAGAAACAAAAAAATATGCATGCCCAACCATGAAAATGATATCTGATGGGTATGAAACTTTGGATGGGAATTAAAAGGGGAAGATAAAGGCCCTTGAAAATTATCATACCCACAGGAGACAAATAAGTGTAGGATAGAATCACCCCGATGTGTTTCTACATACTTTGGGTAGAAATAAGGATGCCTGACCATGCAAATGATATTTGATGGGTATAATACTTTTCGTGGATATTAAAGTTAATAAATTTAAGTCCTTTGAAAATTATCATAGCCATCGGAGATAAACATACAACCTAGATGCACACCAATGTGTATTTTTCATACTCGTGCATGGCGCATGGTGAGACATAGTCAAATGTGCATGCTGAGCCATGAAAAGATAAATGATGGATATGATAATTTAAATAGGACTTAAAATGGGTAATACCAAGGCCCTCAAAAAGTATCATACCCATTAGAGATAAACACGTAGGATAGAAGCACCTCGATGTGTATTTTTCAAACTTTTGCATGATGCCTAGTGAGAAGCAAGGGAAAATGGATGCCCAAACCATGAAAGTGACATCTAATGGGTATGATAGTTTGTATGTGACTTAAAAACATACCCATCAAAGTTAAACGCATAGGATAAAAGCACCCCGATGCGTAGTTTTTCAAATTCATGCATGATGTATGCTAAGAAATAAGAAAGAAGGTATGCTTGACCATGCAAATGATATTCAATTGATATGATAATTTTCACATGACTTAAAATGGGAAATATTAAATTCTATGCAAATTTTCATACCCATTGTAGAATACACATATGGTAAGAGCACCCCGATGCGTACTTTTGGACCTCATGCATGACACATGGGGAGAAATAAGGAAATATGCATGCCCAACCATGAAAATGATATCTGATGGGTATGATAATTTGTCTAGCCTTAAAATGGATAAGATTAAGGACAATGCAAAGTATCATACTGATCAAAGACATGCACATATGATAAAATAATTGTGATGCATATTTTTGACACTCATGCATGATGCCCAACTACGAAAAAAATTATTCGATGGGTATGATACTTTGCATTTGACTTAAAATAGATAATGTTAAGGCCTAGGAAAAATTTTCATACCCATTGCACATGCAGATATGGTATATGTATTTTTTGACACTCATGCATGATACATGGGGAGAAACAAGGAAAGATGCATGCCCAACCATGAAAATGATATCTGATGGGAATGATATTTTTCAAGAGTCTTAAAGTGGACAAGTTTATGGACTTTGAAAGGTATCATACCCATTGGAGACAGACATAGCCTAGAAGTACACTGATGCATATTTTTTCACACTCATAGTAAAATGTGCATGCCGAACCATGAAAAATATATTTGTATGGGTATGATACTTTGGAATGGGCCTAAAAGATGGTAAGTTAAGGCACTTAGAAACTATCATATCTCATGGAGAAAACACAAAGGATAGAAGCACCCTAATGCGTAGTTTTTTACACTCATGCATGACTTGTGGTGAGAAACAAGGAAATATGCTCTTCCAACCATTGTAGATAGGATAAAAGTACCCCAATGCGTATTTTTCCAAAGTCATGAATGATACATGAGTAACATGACCCGTCTATGATGGGTTAGAGACTCGCTCCGATGGGTCTCAAGGTGGGATCTTAAAATGTGTTTAATTTTAAGAAATAAAATTTCACGTTTCGAGACCCCCTCCACATAGGCACTACTTAGCTTGGCTCTATGAGAAGTTTGCTTAGCAATTGAGCTAGATGAGAGACCATGCGATGTTGTTCGAGTAGCAAATCCCTCTCTCTCTCTCTCTCTCACACACACACACACACACACACACACACACACACACACACACACACACACATAGACACACACACACACACACACACACACACACACACACACACACACACACACACACACACACACACACACACTCTTTTCTCAAAAAAATTTTCACATGCACACGCACATGCACACATCTCCCTGACTCTAACCCCAAAACCACTACAATGTTACCAACATCTTACACACATTTTCTAATCGGCCTTGTTACCCTACACACACACACACACACACACACACACACACACACTTCCATTTTATACATTTTCACTATGATGCCATCCACCCCTCTTCCCCCCCCCCCTTAATTTATCACAAGAATCCTCCTTCTATTTTATGTTCTACCCCTTGTAATTTTATGATTCTCTGAGTTGTCAAATGGTAATTATTAATTCCATGTAATTTCAATTAAAACCCCACTAGGCTCTCTATCTCTCTCTGATCAACCTTTCGCCTAGCTACTCCCTAACCTTACTACTCTACTACCTAACCATTTCACCTAGCTACTCCCTAACCTTACTACTTAGAGAATTAGGCACTAGTTGTGTAAGTCGCATTAGGATTCAGCCTTTACATCTTTTCTCCTCTATCTGGACTTCCATTTCACATGCAAGAATTTTGCTTGCCTTATACTCTCTTGCCATCCCTTGGCCACATAAATTTTCCCTGTCTACCTAGCAACGATGCGGTTCCTAGGGATCTCCTGTTGCTTGCACTTCTACTTGGCTCTTTGGTAATAAGAGAGGTTAGCCCTCTGTGTAGCCTATGGTTTGGCCCATTTTGGTGGTGTTTTACTCGTTGCTGCATCTTAGTCTTAGTCCCACTCTCACTTATAGTTGCGCTCAGTTGCTTTCCCTTTTACTATTCTTTCCTTCTCCAATTGATAGACTTTCTTGATTAATTTGCTTAATGACTCGTCCCTTTTGGACCACTTGACTACTCACGACCTTGCACCTATTGTGTGGTTGCACTTTGACACATTGTTGCGGACAGAGATTATTTTTCTTTTGGCAAGCTATCATATAGCTACTCTTGGCTTGATAGTTTTCTACGTGGGTACACTTGCATCGTGTTGTATTTGCTGTCTCCTTTTTCATTTATTTATGTTTTCATTATCTTGCGAACCTACTCACGGGTCGCGTATGAAGATATCTATAGTAACTTGCTATTAGTTGGTTCCTTTAGTCTCTGTGTGTGTGTGTGTGTGTGTGTGTTTGTGTGTATATAAGCAACCCCCTTTTTAATTTCTTAGACCTTGGGTTTCTTTTTAGGCCCTTCATTTTTAATTAATTAATAGTTTTTTTCCTTCTTCATTTAATTTGTTTTTTCTAGTACTTTTCTCATATATCTCTTTAATTTATTTCTCTTATATACTCTTAGTTATTTGATTATATACTTTTATATTATCTATTTGTTTGTTGATATCTATATGTGTTTACGCTTTATATATACATATATATTCATACTTGTAGTTGTTTGTTGATTTTATGGTATAATTTCTTAAAATGTTTTAATTTCCCTTTTTAATTAAATTTATTTCATATACTTTTATATGTAGGTTTTTAATTCTTTTTAATTTTGATTGAGGTTTAATTTATTAGTCTTTTTTCTCACATAGTAATCCCACTATTTCATTAATGAAGCTTGTTTGATTTTAAAGGAGAAGCAATTATGTAAAATATGAGTAGGCAATAATGAATGATTCAAACTTAAAAAGGGAAGCATAATCTAGTCTTGCCTCTTCATTCTATGCTTATATTTCCCCTTAGCTTTTTATTAATTTTCATCCATAAGTTTTGATAACCCACTCAACATAGTGTGAGGAGTACCCCCATGCTGTATGCTAATAACCATATCCAAAATGTATAACATTATGTTAGTCTCGTTAAACTATTCTTTTTCATAAAATAGATCTCTTTTTTATTTTCTTAAAGTAATTTGCTTGGCATGAATTCTTTTACTAGCTATGGATCAATATTTCATGGTAGCAAAATCAATAATTGCCTCCCTCAAAATTGGTCTTACAATTTTCAACAAGTAAGCTTTATAGTCTAATGTAATCTTTTGTTTTTTCCTATATTAATTCCCTTCATTTAATTATTGTTAATATTTCAAGGGTGAGGATTACCCTCCTTATAAAATGTTGATGATTCAGTTTGCTTGATTCTCATTCCTAAATTTAAGGGTGTGGACCACCCCCCTCAATAATATTTTTTGGTGGTTTCCATGGCTGGTTTCAATTTTTCTCTTTTATTTCTAGTAATTTTGAAAAATTTTCCTTTAGTTATAGGAGTATTCATTTATTTACAAGAATTTGAAAGGTCTATCAATTATGGATATGGAATACCCCTCACAAGTCATCTGGCCTTTCCTTCCTTCAAAACAATGTTAGTTAGAATCTTGATGTTTTATAGTTTTCCCACATATAGGTCACAAAACATATCATTACAATATGACTGATTCAGATATTTTTCAAAACAATCTTAGTCAAGGCTCTTGACATTTTATAGTTTTCCCACATATTGGTCACAAAACTTATATTTACAATATGACTCATTCAAACAATGAATCAGTCTCAAGAACGGGGATCGGCTTACATTTTGGAGGCATAACCAACCCAAGAGATTAGAGTTGATTTAGAAATGAATAGCTAGCTATACAGTTATATGTAGGCCAGTGTTGCTTGATTTATCTTGGGTGGAAGTGTAGTAACTGTTCTGATTCAAGAATATAATGACAGTGACCAAATGGTCAAAGCAATGTGGAGAAGTTTCTTTATACTTCTAGAGTCTAATTGAATCAAGCTATATGGACCAAATAGCATATGGATTCACTATATCCCCTGACCCACTTCAACAATAGCATATGCTATATGGACCAAATAGCATATGGCTTCACTATCTCCCTTGACCCACTTCAACAATAACTATGGTTAATTGGAGCTAAACATAGTTCCTCAAACCCTTGCCATCGTAAAATGAGTAGGCGCAAATTGAAATGTGCATAGTGCCTCGGTAAGCCTTAATGTGTGCTCAATAAAAAGGTTACACCCTTCCTCCTTTAATTGAAGAACAAAAAGGATGTCACCATTATCGTATCTTGGGCTTCATCAGCTTCAACAGGGACAACAATCTTCTGACTGTGTTCTCAATAGATTGGGGGGCTTCCATAAGGAAGTTGATACTAACTGATTTGTTGACCTGGTTCTCTCTCTCTCTCTCTCTCTCTCTCTCTCCCTCCCTCCCTCCCTCCCTCCCTTCTATATCTCCCTAAGCTCCTTGTTGAATCACTACATAGATGATGATATTTGATAATACAAATCTTGTCGAGCATCTTCTCTGATAATGGCAAGCCTTGCACTCATACTCATGTCATTGACCTCGTATACATGTGGGAATTGTGTTGCTCCATTAATATATAATATATAATATAATATACTCTCTCTCTCTCTCATGTCTCTAAAAAGAAATATAATAATTAAGGAGACTCTTCATGAACTTGCCACATATAGAAATGCATGTATGTATACACATACATATACATATCCCTATACCTATAGTTATTCCTCTACATTTACCTCTACCCAAAAAGAAATAGAAATTAAATAAAAAGTATTATATATACATATACACATACACATGTCTATACCTCTCTTGCTCTCTCTCTCTCTCTCTCTTTCTCTCTCTTTTAAATTAAAAAGTATTACACACACACACACACACACACACACACACACACACACACACACACACACACACACACACACACACACACACACACACACACACACACACACACACACACACACACACACACACACACACACACACACACTTCCTATTCCTTTCCCCTTTACATTTACTTACTTTACCCTATCTCTTCCCCCCCCCCCTCCTTTCCCCCCCCTTCTTTCATTTCCCCACTTATCCCCCCCCCCCCCCTTTTTGCACTTTCCCTTAATTTTTAAAATTCATTTTCCTTGGTTTACCATTCTTCCATTTCCCCCGTTTATATTCCTAAATTTCCTTTATTATTTCCTTTTTATTCCTCTCATTTTTGTTTCCTTTTTAAAAATTTAATTAATTTTTTTCTTATAATTTCATCTAAATTTCCCCTATTTTTCTATTACTCTTTTCCTTTTTTATTAAAACTCTCCTTTTTTATTTAATTTCCTTGCTTTTCCTATGCATTTTCTTTCTTTTATTTAAATCCACGTAGTTTAAACCTCCTAAACTATTCCTAACCCCGACTATTGCACTTCACTACCTCGACTATCACACTTCCCCAAAATCTACAATGAATCGACTCGGTTCCCTGCTCCCCTAACCTTTCCACTACCATTCACCTCCTATTTAAGTGATGCCCTCCCTTACCTCATTACTGCAAACCATCGAGTCACTTGCTTGCTTCGCTGCGCTGCCTTTCTCTTGCCATCCTCACTATCTCACTGCCCTTTGACTATTGTCCATGCTCTCTTAGACTCTCAACAGCATGACTCCCGTCACCATTCGCCGCGCTGAGCCACTCAGTCTGCTCTCTACCTCTTTGCTCTAACTGCTTCTAACGACTGCCCCTTCTAGGCTCACAAAGACTACATCTCGGTCCTTGTGTGCCTCCACACTTTCTCTTTCCCTCCTTACCCTTAATTTTTGGCAATTTCCCACTCTATTTTTTATAATCCTAACTTATTTTTCTATTTTCTAAATTCCCCCTCTATTTCTTGATATTTTCAACACGTGTCCTTACTCCATTTTCTTTCCCTCCTTACCCTTAATTTTCTACAATTTTCCCCTCTAATTTCTTTATAATACCTAAACCTATCTCTCTATTTCTTCCTAATCTTTCTATCTCCCTTAACCCACCCTCCCAGCACACTATTTCTTTATACCTTAAACTATCTCTTTCCTTCTTCCCCCTCCATTCCTTTTTAAACTCCTTCCAAAATTCTAAATGGTCTCTCCTAACATTTTCTCTCTCCCTACCTTCTATATGCTCATAACAATAATTTTGTTCATTAAACTTAATTTGTCTTTCAGTTTGTGGAAATGCTTCACTTCTAGTGATCATACCATTACTCCATACAAACTTTGCACTCATAATTTTTATAACTTGCTTTGTAAGTCAATTATTAAGTGTTTGTTTTTATTGTGACTCCGATAACAAGGGAGGGGTGTTTATGACACCTGTCTTCCCAACTAAGATTTAACTAGTTCTCACCATGTTTTTCTTATTGGATGGTGGCAATTAGGTAGACTCCCCTCTTCAATAAAAATGATGCTGCTAACGACTTATCAAAGCTCAACTGCTCACATTTCCTTTTTCTTATAGAAAAAATTATTCACCCTCTAGTGATGTTACTTCACTCTTAGTGGATGTTTATTTTAAAGTTTATCTATAAAACATTTCTCATTCCTACTCTAAATTATCCTCTTCACTATGGAAAGGGGTGTTATAAAAGTCTTCTACACACACACACACACACACACACACACACACACATACACACATCTATATGTGTGTGTGTGTGTGGGTGTTTAATACTTTTTAATTTATATTTATATGTATATATAATATAAATAAATAAATATATGTGTGTGTATATGTATACATAGAAGTCCCCCTCCCCTTCTCTCTCTCTCTCTCTCTCTCTCTCTCTCTCTCTCTCTCTCTCTCTCTCTCTTGATAGTCTCCTCCTATAGCCTCGTGTCTCGTCTATGTTGCCATCCCATTCATCCCATAGTCTACAGCCTCGTGTTGCTTATGCTCACTTCAACTTTAGTTTACCATGCCTTTTTTAGACCATTGGATCAACTATTGATCCTATGGCTCCCAATCCATGTTGCTAGTCTGTCTACATGAAAGAATTGTAGATGCACCATGTGGACTCACAACCATCACCACCACTTGTTTTTGCCATGCCCCTTCTTGCCCAATCTGTCCACATGCCATGTGGACTGTGTAACTACTGCACATCCTTGGATCAAGGTAGTCTGATCCAAGGGATCGCATGCATCATCGGATTGGAGCCCTTGGATCAAAGAAACTAAGGGTGGAGAAGATCTAACTCTTTCTAAAGCTCCAGAGCCCCCCCAAACCTCCACCCCAAAGCTCCAAAACCTCCTCGAACCTCCCCTCTATGGACAGGTGGCTTATCCTCAAGCCCTAGTGGAAACTCTTCCTTAAGGAAGCTAGTAGATGGTGAGAAATAAGGTAATAGGCATGCTCAACCATGCAATGATATCTAATGTGTATGATAATTTGTATAGGACTTAAAATGGTCCCTACAAAGTATCATACCAATTGGAGATAAATGTATAGTCTAGATGCATCAATGCATATTTTAAAACACTCATCAGGGATGATTTTTTCGCATTAGTTTCGTTAATAAGTGAAAGTTTTATATGGCTTGTGAAAGTTTATATGCTTTTATAAAAATAAAAGCTTAGTATATTCGCCACAATTTGAAACTAAAATTAAAAAAAGAGCTAGGTTTAGCCTTTAAGATTATAAAATTATAAATAAAGTCCATGAAAATTTGCCAAATTTTTATATAATAAATAAATATATTTGGAAATTTTTGCCAACATATTATATATACAATTTAAAAATTTGGCTAGATCTATAGAATTAAGCACCAAAAGAAGACTTATGCCCTTATATCCAGCGTACATTTGGCTAACTTAAGCCTATGGTAGGCCCATCATTAGCAATATGTCTACCCCTCATCAAGTCATATAGTAGGGATATATCTCTTCATGCTTCTATCTTCAACAAGAACATGGAAGGACACTACATACATAGGTAAATAGAAACAACAAGTAGATTCTTAGCAAGAATAATCAAATGACTAAAATGACACAAAATTAAAGAATGAAATTTTCTATAATGGCCTGGTAGAAGGTGTCTTGTTAGATATTTTAAGTATTTCTTTAGTCACAGTTTATGATCGCAAAAAGTAGGTAAAAATTCAACTAAATTAATGAATAGAGCTAGAGTAGTGAATATGCAGTAAGTCACATATTTAGTTGTGTGTGTGTGTGTGAAAATCTAACTTTAATTTCATCATGTACTTCTATGCATTTATATTTAGTTGTATGTATGTGTGTGTGTGTGTGTGTGTGAAAATCTAACTTTAATTTCATAATGTACTTCTATGCATTTATACATTTAGAAATTTATCACAATGCAAAGAACTCAGGGGGTCCACATCTAGGAAATGTATATATACTATGAGAGTTCAAAATGAGGGGTATTTTAATTCTCAAGACTTGCAGAAATATATTTATAGCAAGGGTAATTTTATACACCATTTTAAATTTAACAAGTAGGGTGTGTTTATTCTCATATCCAAATTCAAAGTTATTTTTTAAATATTCTTTCATCTAGGATGATGTGTAAGAGCATTCAATATTTGTTGATGGGTAGCTCAAAGTTTTAATGTGCTGAATAGCCCTCATAGTCATGATAAGTAAATATTGGTGTTGGATTCAGCCAGATTGGTCTCTCAAGTTCTCCTCAAGTCCCAAACACTCCACAGATCGTCTTGCATTGTGATCAAGATCTTATCAATTCCAACCATAATAAATTCCTCCTCGACCAAAAATATCAACGAGACCCATAGGAAGATCATCATGAAGTCATTGGTAGTGTGGAAGGTGGGGCCCTCCATGCTACCCCATCGGGTAAAACCTTCACAAAGAGAATCAAAGAAGCTGCCAGGTCCATTTGATCAAGGATGGAGAAAATATTTATTTTTTAAGATATGCCTATAAAGTCTTTGCTCACTACTCAGGGTGGAGAGAGGAGCAAGGGTATGGGTAGGAAAACACAAAGGCTTACAAGAATATGTTAGAAATGCTATATTCAAGATCAGTGGTATTGTGAGGTATGCTTACTATCAAATTGCATTGATTGCATTTTCTTCAATTTAAGCTGATTAATCTGTAGACCTATTATGAAAATATTTTACATGGACATGTGAAAGTATCTGGATGTATGATGCATGTAAGTTTCTTACCTCTTGCCCTAATTTAGTAATTATTTGTGGCAATATACGCTATAAAATAGATGCATCTTCATTGTTTTAATGATGCTCTTTTACAGTAGAAAAAGTACAGTGCATTATGGTCATATGGATGACATTTTTGCGTGGAATGCATCGATTCAAAGAGAGTCACGTATGATTGTGGAGTCATGGCTAACTTCACACAAGATAGCTGAGCAAGTGCTTCGGATACCAATCTTCTCTCCTCACAGTTGGATTATTGTGGAACCATACGCAAAATCTATGCTGGCTAGCTACATGATGGCACTTTAAATAGCCAGTGCTCATCGATTCCTCATGTTGAATTCCAACGTGTCATACCAAGTTTAACTTTGAAGAATCATTTGGATTTTGAAGGGCTCTCTATAAGGAATTTTTGGAGTTTGAAGGGAAGTACAAGGAATTTGTCCCAACATGGCATGTCTATCAAAGGGGGGGCAAGGTCTAAACCCCCTTTGGAGGGTCAAATTTAGGGCTAGGTTACAATAACCTTAAGGGCGTAGCACAAATAATTCAAGGTCTCATCATGCAAGCCAAGTGGTTGTATCACATGAGCCCACTGGTTGTTTAATTGGTTGCAAGCCCAGTGGATAAAAGCAATTAGATGAAATCCTCCCACTTAATTGTAATCAAAACCTAAGGGTCTCTCAACACCATTTCACCTAAATTATGCTCTTTACTTCATTATTTTAAGCTAAATAACTAGCCATTTCCCACCTACTGTTATGTTAGTTACATAACCAATTCTATTAAGTTAAAGATAAACCAATTCTATTAATGTAAGTGAGTAACTAGTGCTCACTGACCAATAGAGCACACTAACTAGTTGTAATTGGTAGTGGGAATAGTTGCACATGCTAATTAAGCCAATTAATCCAATTTCAACTCCATCATGGTGGGTAAAATCATTGAATTATAGATGCATCATCATTATTATGTGTCCATGTCCAAATTATGCAAACTAAGTGACACATGCTAACCCCACGGTTGTAATTGATGCTTTCCCCACACTGGTTAGAATTAGAGATGTACCTTCTTCCACTCTAGCCATCTACCTCCTTGCATTCTCCCCTGATTAGCCCTTATACTCCTAGAGTTTAACATGAAGGAGGGATATCTTGTTTGTGTGAATACTAAATTCCAAAATGACACAAGGATGATTGAGGAAGTGCCCAAAGTCCCCGGAGGCAATTTACAAGCTAGTTTCTCAGAGAATCCATGGTGGAAGAAACACAACCTCATCAAGGAATTCCCCCTTGAGCAGGTTAGCAATGATGGTCGAGTCAAGTTTCAAGATTTCTAGAATAATTTAAGAAAGTTATAAAGATGAGAAATTAGAGTGAGATAGCTACTTTTGACCCATCTTCATGCTAAATTTCAGCCACTTATGTGCCCATGGATTTTCCTTGGCTATGGATAGAGTTACTATATGCTTCACGATATTAAAGTGAATACTGCATTGAACTATAGGAATGCTTTTTTGTGTGATAAAATATTTAATGGCACTATCCATTGCATCATGCTTGATTTGTACATTAATGCCCCCCTCCATGCAATAATATTTTTCCTTCTTGCCAAAAGACCATACTTCATTGAGGATCTTCTCCACTGCCATGGTTGTAAAGTGTCTAGTAAGTATTTATAGGCCTCCACACTCTTGCAGTCATCATTTTTGTCTCTCAACCACCCTTCTCTTTTGTGTGAGAAATAAAGGATCTTTGTAAGTCACATTTCCCCTCTCACATGCAATGCACATGTCCACAATCTAGTTAAAATCTTTATTAGGATGGAAAATAATACTTGTGTAACTTTGATATCTATCCCTCACTACCTTGAAATATGTCCATGATTTTTCTAATTCTTGATTCCACGTTGTACAACTACACTTAGGCAAGTACAGAAATCAAAATAGCATTTCAGGGTTTACTTTTGTGGCAATTCTCTTTAAATGAGTTATTGAAGAATCAAATGTTTTAAATAAACACCTTGCTTTCTTTAAGATCTCTATTGTCGAGGTTATCTTATGCTTTACAAGATCGGGATATTTAGACTCGATCATATATTTGGTCTCATGCTTAAACATACATATGGTTTCCATGTAGGTATGGAATGGAAGTAGCCTTGCAAATCACTTTGAAATAATTTTCTAGCTACCACAGCTTCTTTGGAAGTTTGATTAGAAGCAAAAGCAAAGTGTTGACAATCAATTTGGCTCAAAGTTGCATTGCAACAAAAAAATCATCTTTGCATCGTCAAATCCCTTACACATTTTGAGAAAAATTTCACTAAATTATCCTTTATCCAAATTCCTACTATGAGTGAAGATGGTTACTGTCTCATATGAGCATTGACAAAATAGGCCTTTTGTCCCTAGATATGTTGACATCATCATTTGTGATTGCCTCATGAAGACATAGATAATTCAGGTTTTTCACAAAGGTGAGCTCATCTTGCTCTTATTTGACATCTTGATCTTCCTCTTCGTTTTCATGTCCTACTTCCAAAACTTCCCTTTCTTTACAAAGGGATGATATCTTTTTTTGGGGAACTATGACTCTTGAAGTACCAGTGTTTCTCATTTGATATCATGGTATTCCTTTAAGGGCTTTTACCATGATGGCTATGGATATTCCTTGTCGTGCTTCTATCTTTTAATTCTCATGCATCAAGGCTTGTGTTTCTTCCCCATTTCATTCTTGAGTTGCATCCTCCATTTGCTACTCTAGTTATATGTGTGCAAGTCCCTAATCTAAAGGTGAATGTCCAGCTTGTTCGTGAACCAAAAGAGCATGTCCATCCTATCCCTAAACCAAAAAATTAGATATATTTTAAATTATTTGAAATTAAATATATTTCATTTAAAATTAAGCATACTTTAATTAACATATGTCTGAATTACTAACTATCTTTTAATTAGCTTAGTATATATTTTAATTAAACTAAACATATACTAAGCTAACTAATGTACTAGTACTAACCTAAGATTAAATCAATTAAAATTAATAATTCTAGACTAAGCTAATGTAAAGCTTACTATTAATACTAATCTAATATCGAGCAAGTATAAATAAATATATTTTAATTAAATATATGCTAACTAACTAATCTAATACTAAACAATCTACTAGTACCAACCTAATACCATTTAAGTTAAATATATTTTAAGTCAATGAATCTAAACTAAGCTAGTCTAGAACTTACTACATCCTAACCTAAAAGTATTAATTTTAAATTAAATATACATTTAATTATATTTATAATTAAAATCAATTATCACCAAATTCTTACTCATATAATTGATTTTTAAAAAACAAATGTTAAACATATATGCCACATACGTATATTCTAATACTAATACTAAGTAATTTAAATTATGTTAAATATATTTTAAAATAAATATGCTTATAATTTGACCTAATTCTAACTAATATGATCTAATCCTAATTTTAATACTTATTTTCAAATATCAACCTAATGCTAAGTAATATATTTTGAAATTGGATAGTAAAGTAATTTTAATTAAATATTTTATTAAGTAAGTAATTTTTTGGAAGAAAGAAATAAAATTTTATAAATTTAAAATGATAAATTTTATAAATTTTGGAAGAAATAAAGAAACAAAAGGAAATGATAATATAAAGATAACTAGTTAGTATAAATTTAAAAGTATATTTAATTTAAAATAGATTTACATAATCACTTAATATATTTTAAATTAAAGCTACTTTAAAATATGTACTAACTAATTAAAAGTGGAAAGAAAAGTGCACAAATATTTTAATAGTGAAGAATGAAACAAAGAATGAAACACTAAGGTGCAGGGAGACTATAAACTAATTAATCTAAATATATATTTTTTTAAAAACTTGTTGGGAGCACCACATCAATGGAGATCACTAAATTTTATATTTAAAATTTGTAAATTTTGAAATTTAAAAGAAAAGTGCAGGAAATTTTAATTTTAATTGAAAAGAATAAAACAGTAAGAGTACAAGAGTCTCCTATGAAATTCTTCTTATCCTCATATTTTCTCTTATCCTATCCTTACTACATTCTTCTCCACTAGCTATGATCACTTTCCTTTATTCTTCCTTCTCTCCTCTCTCCCATTCCATTTTGCATTCTCTTCCTCCCCTTCTCCTAAGTGTCTCACCTCTTCCTCCTCTCTGTGCTCTCTCCTCTCACTTTTACTCTCCCCTCTCTTCTTTCATTACATTATTGCTTCTCTTCATTCTCCCATTCTATTCACCCTTCCCTTCCACTACATTCCTCCTCCTCCTCCTCCTCTCTCTCTCCTCTCCCTCTCCCTCCCTCCCTCTCTCTCTCTCTCTCTCTCTCTCTCTCTCTCTCTCTCTCTCTCTCTCTCTCTCTCTCTCTCTCTCTCCCTCTCCCTCTCCCTCTCCCTCCCTCCCTCTCTCTCTCTCTCTCTCTCTCTCTCTCTCTCTCTCTCTCTCTCTCTCTCTCTCTCTCTCTCCCTCTCCCTCCCTCTCTCTCTCTCTCTCTCTCTCTCTCTCTCTCTCTCTCTCTCTCTCTACGTGCACACGTCCATGTGTGTGTGTGTGCGCGTGTGCGCATGCCAAAGTGCTCCCTCCTCACCTCTCACCAACCTCCCCCCTCCCTCACCTCCCCTCACCCATTCAACCCCCTCATATGTTACCACCCCCCTCATGTGTCACCACCCCCCTCACCTCCTCTCTCCCTTGGTGGGGCTATGGCCTCCACTGTGCTCCACTCCCCCCCTCAACCCCATGGTGGCCATGGCTCTACTAGGGCTCTCCGCTCCACCCCCTGCCCTCACCATCCTCCACCCCTAGCCCCCCACCTGCTTTCCTCCTGACCCCTCTAGCCACCATGGCCACTAGGGCTCTCTGCCCCCCCCCCCCAACTCCCTCACCACCCTTTACCCCCATCACCCCCATGCCCCTAGCAATTGCAACCTGGCCAAGGTGCTTCACTTTTCTCTCCCTCACTCCCTCACGTCCTCCACCCCCTCCCCTCACACCCGTAGCAATTGTGACTGTCTGGGCTCTCCATTCCCTCACCACCCTCCTCCCCCACTCTTCCCTCGCCCCTCAATGCCACCTCACTCCACTCACGCTCTCACCACCCTCTAGCCCCACCCCTCTTGTCCCCCTTGTGCACAACCCCCTAGTGACTACAGTTGTAGATGCCACGGTGCACAACCCTACCCCCTCGCCCCCTTAGTGGCCATAGCCACTAAGGCACTCTGCAACCCCACTCGTTTCACTCCCTCACCACTCCCATCCTCGCCTCCCCTCACCCCCTCACTCCCCAAACTCTCTCCCTCTCTCTCTCTCTCTCTCTCTCTCTCTCTCTCTCTCCTTTCTTTCTCTCTCTTGTTTTTTTAAATTAAAAGACTTAAATGAAAATTTTTAAAAGTTTGTAGAAAAAGAATTAGAATAGAATTAGAAATAAGTAGAGGTTGTGAAAACCTTTGAATAGTGGATTGATAGATAGGTATAATTGCAATCTAATTGCTCTTCCTTGCTCCCTTTCTCTTCCTTGCTCCAATAAATTGAGGGGAGGATCAATGAAGGGGAGGAGACCTTGTATAGGGAATTTTTGGTTCGGGGAAATTACGGGTGGGGTTCTAGGGTTTCTTCTCTTCTTTTTCTCTTTCCTCCATCCCTCCTTTTTCTCACAACTTTACATCCTCTCCCCCCTTGTCTTCTCTCCTTCCACTCTCGCTTTCCCTTCCTCCCCCTAATCCCTTTCTCTTTCTATCTTCCTTTACCTTTCTCTCCCTTCTACCTCTTGCACTCCTTTTCCTTCCCCTTCCCTCCTTTCCCCTCCTTTCCCCTCCTCCCTTCTCTTCCCTCCTTTTTAGAAAAAGTTTTTATAAATATTCTCTTAAAAATGTATGCAATCTCTCTCTAATCATAGTAATAAATACATACATAAACTATAATCATAGAAATAAACTTAGTTGGGTCACTTTTTCTTATTTCAACCAAAATGATTAGCCTTAGTCATAAACTTTAGAAGCTTACTGCTTAAACCCTATACTTTTAATCGTATGTTCAAAATCCTAAATGCTAAATCCTACACCTTAAAGCATATATGCTAAATCTCTAAACCCTAAACACTATACCATAAATTCCTTCGCTAAACTCTATACCCTCAAACTAATACCCTCGACCCTAAACTCTAAACACTATACCCTAAACCCTACATGCTACACCCTAGACCCTAATCCTAAACCCTATACCTTAAACCATACATTCTATATGCTAAACCCTATATCGTAAACCCTAAACCCTAAACCCTATACCCTAAATCCTATATTCTAAACCCTAAATCCTATATTCTAAACCTTAAACCCTATAACCTCACCCCAAACCTCATACCCTAGACATGCTTGTGAATAGTATCTTGCCCATTGGATATCATTTGTACGGTTGGGTGTGCATTTTTCTAATTTCTAATCATGCATGATGCATGAGTGTCATGGATGTTTTTATCGAAGGTATAGAAATATAGTATTATAATATATTGGTAAAATTTTTCATAAATTATTTTTAAAAGTTTCAAAGAATTGGCGAATTATATCTTTGGTTATAATTTTTGTTTCAAAACTTGGCTAAATATTCTGGAGCATTCAAAAAACTTTCAATTTTCACAAATATACCAAAAACTAGTTATATTGAAAACTCTATCTTTGCCATTTTACATAATTTCAAAATACATGAAATAGCTAGCATTTAGGATGCTGTAGAGTATGCAAAACATAAAATTGTTTAAGGATAATGAATATCCTTCAAATCCAATGGGGGAAGAAAATTCTCAAAGTCTAGTTTAAATAGTCCAAAAAAGCTAATAATAGCCTTTTCTTTTACAGCTTGACTTCCAGAGTGCTAATGCTCTATCATACAGAAAGCTACTAACATCATAAGAACAAGAGTATAATCTCAAGCTAAGATCTAAGTTATCATCTAGTTTATTACGAAGCTTATTCTTCAAGTAACCGAGAGTACGAAAACACCTTTCATCCTCAATTGAGCCAAGAATAAAGGTTTGACATAAATTTGCAAGCTTGAAGTACTCAGAAATGTTATCTTGTAGGATTGTACTGCGAGAGAGCTCATTCCAAAGCCGAACCATCGAACCTTGCATTTGAACATTTTCCATTAAATTACTTTGCTGGTGCATGACTTCTCTAAAAAGGGAAGACTGTGAATAAAGCTTTCCAAAATCCAACAAACCATTGTACTTTATATTGTCCATGTCAATGTCCCATCCAAAGAGTTTTTTGAGAGCATCCAAATAATTCTTTAGACTTGCTTTGATACTTTCATAAGATCCATTGACCCAAAAATGTGGAAATATGATGGTAAATGCTTCCATTAGGTCATTTTGTGGAAACCTACTTTTGATCTCATCTACCACTACACTTGCAACTTTACTAAGGGCATTTTTCACTGTTTGTACTTTCTTTAAAAAAGCCTCTTTTTTAATGTATTGTAGTCTTTTGTGTCGTTTGTTTTCTCTCATCATCCTGAAAACCTAATTGTTTGCACGAAGGTAAACATATCCTTCCTAGTCACATGTTAAAAGAGAGGAATCCCCATCTAGGTCTATTAAACTTTTCCAATCTTTAAACAATTTCTCGTCTTGAAAACTAGAGCTTGACTTCTTATCGTATGCTGTTGTTATACTCAAATTAGTGAGTTTTATTGCCTTGACATATTCATTGATATAAATATCCTTCGATTGAGACATTTTACTCAACATATTCATTTTGTCTAAAAGTGGAATAATTCCACACAATCCCAATATCGAATCTATGTTGGTCAGTTTATGATATAAAATATCTGCCTTTTCAACCTCTTCTTCTACCTCCATATGCATTAAATAGATCAAAGTATTGTATTCATCCCATAATCTTTTCACTAGCTGAACCAAAGATATCCATCTAGTATCCACATTCTTCAAAATCTTCCTCCCTTTTATGCCCACTGCTTCTGCAATAACTCTAAATTAAATGTATCTTTTTGGACTCTTGCAAAAGTAAGAGTAGTTTTTTTTAACCAAAGTCTTGATTCGTTGTACTAATGGAAATGTGGACATAACTTTGTAAGCTAGATTTGTGCGATGAGCCATACAATGTATCCCAACATAGTAAGGAGCATATTTTGTTTCTATTTGTACAAAGACACCATTTTGACAACCTTGCAAGACTGAAGCACCATCACATGCAAAACATACAAGTCTCTTGATCATCTCAGACTCTGTCACACCTCCATACTCTTTTAAAGCTTGGATAAAAACTTGCACTAAGTTATTGGCATTGGATTCTAAATCAAGTTTGTGTACATGTAAAAAATATGGTTTTCTCTTATTGTTTTCTACCACATACAAATGCATTCCCAACCACGATGTAGTATTCACAGCTGTGTACTCATCCAATGACACAGAAAAAAAGTCTGCAAGTTTTAAAGTATCCTTTAAATCATCAATTATGACTTGGTTCATTTGGTTATCCATATCTATTGCACTTCTCCTTGACCAATGCATACTTGCCAAATTAGGAACATCCAAAAATTAAAGATATGATTGGTAACCCGAGAAGTCTATTAGTGAGTGGCCTTGCTCCAATATTTGCATGATAGTTGAGAATTGCACTATGTTTTCTCTATCAACCTGATCATTGATACATTCCCAATGCTTTTTCAATGATCCCTCACTTTTATTTCTACTAGACTCTTGTGCACGCAAGAACTTATTGTACTCAATCTCATTTTTTAATGGCGGTTATTTTTTTTGTCCCATTCTTTGGTCACTTTCTTTCCATTACTTGTACCTTCTATAGTCTTGTAAACCTTCCCACAATGCTTCTCAATCGTATCAATCTTCAATTGTAATTGTGCCTCCTTTTTCCTTGCTCATGTGCATATTTTACAAATGGCCCACTTTGGTGCATCCCCAGTGTCCACTTGTTCTATGTCTAACTAAGGATATTTGGCTACCCAATCTTCTTGAAAGCAATTGCTGAATTTTTCTCCCAACTTGTAGCTAGTATGGTTTTCATTTCCAACCTTATAATCTTTGTCTTATTTTTAGCCCAGAAGGAATTCCATAAATGCATCTTTGCCTCATTAACATCATTTGCAAAGTTGGGTTCCTTGCACATGCTTCATGAAACCGAGCCAAGACATTCCCAATGTTGCTCTCTACCCATAGCATAACATTAGTGTCCCATTTTGTGATCCCTACAAGGTGTTTTCTATTAGGATCTAGTTCTACTTGACACCTTGTATTCAAAACAACTTTTCTCCTTAGAGTATGCAATCTAAAAGTGCTTTCTATGGTCATCTCCATCTCCTTTGTACTCATGCTATTTATCTCTACAAGAAGCTCATCTCGAAGGACCTGATTGACATACTTTTGTTGTGCTTTAGATAACTCAAAATCTATAGCCTTACACTTAGATCCTTCCATCCCTAAACCATATGTAGGATCTGAGAGTGCTCTCAACGGAAGCAAGAACAAGAGAGAGAGAGAGAGACAGAGAGACAGAGAGCCACACAAGTTTTGGTGGGTGCAGAACCACCCTAATCTTCTTTTTCATTCATTTATATATGTGTTTGAGTATTGTACATAACTGGGGTAAAGGCACAGTGACCTTTAACCCCCACAACCTCCCACTTAAAGAACAATGTGCCTTTAAGGGAGAACAACCAGTGAGCATACTATCCAATGCCCATCAATACACGACAATACTCAAACCGCTAACTAGGTAGACTCTTTGTTAGCATATCTGTAGGGTTATCATCTGTATGAACCTTGACAAGCTCTATGCGCTTGTCCTCAAGTACCTCCCTGATGAAATGGTACCTGACCTCAATGTGTTTGGTCTTTGCATGAAAGACCGGATTCGGTGCTAGCTGAATAGCACTCATGGAATCACTATGCAATGTCGGTACACCTGTATGAATCCCCAAATCTCCCACTAGCCGATCAAGCCATATAGCCTCCTTACAACCCTCTGTGGCTGCAACATACTCAGCCTCTGTGGTAGACAAAGCAACGCACTTCTGTGCACGAGACATCCACGACACTGCACCACCTGCAAAGGTGAACACATAACCAGAAGTGGATCTCCTACTATCCACATGCCTTGCATAGTCTGAATCTGTGTACCCAAGTACACGCATGTCTCCTCTACCAAAGTAGATGCACATCTCCTTGGTACCCTTCATGTACCTCATGATGCACTTAACTGCCTCCCAATGCCTCTTTCCTAGATCAGCCATATACCGGCTAACAACTCCCACTGCAAATGCAATGTCTGGTCTAGTAGCTATCATAGCATACATAAGACTCCCGACCGTTGATGCATAAGGAACCTTGGCCATCATGGCCCTTTCCTCATCTGATTTGGGACTATCTGTATGACTCAGTTTCACATATGGAGGCAATGGAGTACTCACTGCCTTCCCCCCCTCCATATTGAAATGCTGTAATACTTTTGTAACATACTCTTTTTGTGATAGCTAAAGGAGTTTCCTACTCCGATCACGCGTGATGCGCATACCAAGAATATGACCTGCAAGTCCCAAATCCTTCATATCAAAGGCCTCATGCAACTTGGCCTTTAATGCATCTAGCTCATAAGTATTCTTGCTAGCCAATAGCATATCATCCACATATAGTGCCAAGATTATCAGGCTATTATCCTTATCCCTTTTAGTGTAGAGGCAGTGATCAAATTCACTCCTTCTAAAACCCTGGGACCGAATGAAAGCATCAAACTTCTGATACCATTCTCTAGGTGCTTGCTTAAGACCATAGAGACTCTTCTTCAGCTTGCAAACTAAATGCTCTTTGCCCTTTTCTTCAAAGCCTTCCGGCTGCACCATGTAAATTTCCTCATGCAAATCCCCATGCAAGAAAGCTGTCTTGACATCCATCTGCATAAGCTCCATATCCTCTACTGCCACTAGTCCAAGCATGCATCTAAGTGTGGTCATCTTCACAACCGGAGAGAATATCTCATCAAAGTCCACACCCTTCTCTTGCTTGAACCCTTTAGCAACCAAACGGGCCTTGTACCTAGGCACATCATCACCTGTGACCTTCATTTTATAGACCCATTTACATGGCAATGCTTTCTTTCCATGTGGCAAAGAAACCAAGTCCCAAGTCTTATTCTTCATAAGTGAACTCATCTCTGATTGCATAGCATACTCCCACTTGAGTTGATCCTCGTGCATCATAGCCTCTCTGTAGCAAGAAGGCTCCCCGCAATCAGTAAGCATCACATAGTCTACCCCTGGAACAAACTTATCAGGCGGTCTAGACACTCTAGAAGATCTTCTCAAAGGGCATTTCAACTTGCTATCCCACCTGCATATCAGCCACATTTGGCTCATCATTTCCACCAATAGATGATCCATCATCTACCCTTGATTGTATACCTATGGGAGTACTTGGTGGTACCATTTCTTGCACATTTGGTGCATGGACAGCTTGCTGTCTATCAACATATGCAGGTGGATTCACATCCTAGAAAGTGATTCTCCTCATTTCCACATCCCTCATGGGTGCCTTATGCATCTTCTTCTCATTGAAGACCACATCATGGCTGCTTATGATTTTCTTTGCTTTTGGATCCCAGAGATGATAGCCCATCTCTCCACTTTCACCATAACCCTGAAAGATGCATTTCCTAGACTTAGGATCTAGCTTCTTTCGAAGCTCTTTTGGCACATGTGCATATGCCTCACACCCAAATATATGCAAATGAGAGTAAGAGGGCTTCTTGCCACTCCATGCCTCTTTAGGAATACTACCATCCAAACTCTTACTTGGTGATCTATTGATCACATGCACTGCAGTCTTCATTGCCTTAGCCCAAAAACCACCAGAAAGACTTGCATTGGAAAGCATGCATTGCAACCTTTCTTGAATGGTATGGTTCATCTTTTCTGCAACTAGATTTTGCTCTGGAGTACGAGGGGATGTGAGCTCCCTCTTAATCCCATGTGTATCACAGAAATGCTGAAAGTCATGAGAGAGATACTCTCCACCATTGTCAGTCCATAGGCATTTAAGCGTTCTACCTGATTGATTCTCAACCAAGGCTAGCCATTTCTGAAATACCTGGAACACATCACTCTTCTGAGCTATAGCATAAGCCCACACTTTCCTAGTTGCATCATCAATGAATGCCACATAGTATTTAGCCTCGCCTAATGACCGTGTAGGCATGGGACCACATACGTCTGAATGCACCAAATCAAGCATTTCAAACTCTTTCTTTCCCCTTCTTTTATGGGCTGATTTAGTCTACTTCCCATAGAGACAATGCTCACAAAATTCAAAATCAGAGAAACTCAAATGTGGTACATAACCCAAACAGCATAAGAGTTTCATTCCATTCTGGCTCATGTGCCCCAACCTGCAATGCCACAAAGAAGTGCTTGGCTACTCGGTTATTGCAACAACATGATCAAATACCCCTGATACATGTAAGGGATACAAAGTCCCACACTTGGCACCCCTGGCCAAAAGCATAGAGCCCTTCTGAATTTTCCAACTCTGAAAGCCAAAAGTGGTGTGAAAACTAGCATCATCTAGCTGACCCACTGAAATAAGACTCTTGGTCAGCTTAGGCACATGTCTCACATGTTTCAAAACAAATGCAGACCCATTTGCAAAAGAAAACTTTATGTCACCTACTCCCACTATGTCACATGCATAGTCATTTCCAAGATGCACACAACCTGTCTTTCCACTGTCATAAGTGGAGAACCATTCCCTATGGGGAGTAACATGGAATGAAGCACCAGAATCTAAAATCCAATCCTGGGAATATGCATCATCTGAAGTGGTAAGCAACTCTGCAGATAAACTAGCAATGAAGAGAACGTCATTGTCACTATCATGTGTGACTGCATTGATCTCCTCGATCTTCACTTTTCCTTTGTCCTCCCTTGGACTCTCTTCCTTTTGATTTCCACCCCAATTTGCATTCTTTTTCTTATCCTTTTGCTCTCTTTTTAGCTTGTAGCAATCCTTTTTCATATGGCCCTTCTTGCCACAGTGATAACACTCAATGTTCCGTGCCCTGGATTTGCTACGAGACTTCCCTCTTTCTTGGGACTTCCCCCTGAACTGTGATCTGCCCCTTTGCACATTTAAGGCTGCATCCTGCTTGTTGCCATCCATAGACTTCCGTCTAATCTCCTCAGCCAACAAGCTACCCACAACATCATCAAATTTCAATACTCCACTAGGTGCAGAGTTACTGATAGCTGTATGGAAGGTACCCCATGAGGATGGCAATGAACATAAGAGAAATATTGCCTTAGTCTCCACATCAAAATTCATCTTCTGAGCCTAAAGCCTGGCTAAAAATAATATTGAATTCATTCAAGTGAGAAGCAATGGAGACCCCTTCCTTCATCTGCAGCTCAAACAACCTCTTCATGAGGTAAACTTTATTAGAGGCAGTTTCCTTCTCATAAGTGGCACACAGTTTCTTCCACAAATCTTCTGTAGTCTGCTCATTTACTACTGTGAAATAAACTGACTCTGCAAGATAAAGTCTAATAGTAGACTTTGCTAATGCATCCAACTCATTCCAATCATCCTCAGACATATTTGCAGGCTTAGCTTCAATCCCTGCCAAGGGTTTAATCTGCTTCTTTTCAATAAGCACATCCCTTATTTGTTCTTTCCACAAAGAAAAGTTTGTCCCATCAAACTTTTTAATGCTGAAAAACTCCTTTTCAGACATGGAAGAGGATACCATGATGCAAATGAAACAAAATCCCAAATGCTAGTGCCTGCAAGAGAGAATCACACCAAATACTAGGTGCACCCAAATGTGTATGCCACATGCATCAAAAGATGCATCTGACTCATGTGCATATACTATGCATCCATATGAGCAAATCTGGCCCAAAAGAAAATGCCAACTGCAATGGCAATCCAAAATGCCAATAAGTGCCAAATGACTCAAGCATAAACACTGTCCACTGGCATATGCATCAATAATATCTCATCCAAGAGAGCATAGCACTATCAGTGCATCACCTGCAATGTGTCAAAGCTATCCCTCAGCATAAAATAGCATCCATGTGCAAAGCGTCCATAAAAATAGCATCCCACAAGGCAATTTGGGCCTATCAGCGCATCCAATAAGGACCGTAATGCATCCAAATGGCCTATAAATCATCCACTGCAACCCAATGCACACCACGAATGAGCGCACAAACTACAACCAGAGTGATCTACATAAGGTATGCTCAAGAAATCATGGTCCCACGGTAATGACCGCTATTGAAAATAGAACCTGAGATGCCTCAAAAACATGGGAGCCATTGCATAATCGGACTCAGCAAGAAAATCTGCAAATATCTCTCTTCTGCTAGAACTCCAAAATCCCAACCGATGAGTGAGAAATGGGAGTCAACAGTTATCCACTGCCATGTGGCATAAATCTAAGGTTTCAAAACCTTAGAATGAAAAATGCATAATAGAGAGATGAAATCGAATACACAGAGATCTATAACTCTGATAATCCTCCACCGAATCGCACGAGAACTGATAGGTAGAGGTTTTTGGGCGTCCGAAATGCAATGGGATAGACGGTTTTGGAAACCGTGGTCTCAATCAATGGGTCCAACACACGGACTGAAAAACGTTTTTGGAAATAGAGCTATTTGTAAACTCCACCGGAGTGCAAATGATGAGCAACATAGAAGTTTTAGGACCTCCTGAGTCCACCGGAACTGACAGATCTACAAATGGTTGCTCTAAACTTGAGTTCCAACACCCGGGCAAAAAACGCAGAAACTGACACAGTGAGTCAGAAATCTAATGAAATGATCCTAGATTCAAGAATGAAGGTGTTTCCAAGCTCCTAAAGTGAAGTGGACACCAAAAGCCAGCAATAGTTGCCTCTACAAGTCAATACGAAGTCTCTGTCATCGAATGGAACAGGGAAAAGCTCAAAAAACGACTTTTTCTTTGAAAACACTTAACAGGCTCTCAAAACCACTTCGCAAAGCCAAAGTGATTTTTCCAAAGGTTTCTCCAAGGTCTCTGCACACTCAAATGCAAGTAAACTCACCCACAAAGCTTCCCACAGAGCTTCTCCTTCCTCCCATAGAGCTACTGAGCTTCAAGCATTCACGCACACTCAGCTAGATCACCCGGGCTCTGATACCAGTTGAGAGTGCTCTCAACGGAAGCAAGAACGGAAGAGGGAGAGAGAGAGAGACGAGAGACAGAGAGCCACACAAGTTTTGGTGGGTGCAGAACCACCGTAATCTTCTTTTTCATTCATTTATATATGTGTTTGAGTATTGTACATAACTGGGGTAAAGGCACAGTGACCTTTAACCCCCACAGGATCAAAACAAAAGAGCATTCAAAAATAGTCTTAAATCTAAGAAATTGAACAAATTTATCATAGCCCAACATATATGAAACTGGTATCAACTTATTAAAAAAATAAGGGTCACATCACATCATGCATACCAAACAATAATGCATATGCATATTCACAACATACACTTTTAAAAAATAAATAAGCATATATTTCTTCAGGTTGTCAGCTACATCTAAGGAACTTGGTCCTAGGTCATGGTACCTCTTAGCCCCCTGCCTTGTGAGCGTAGGAACTAGACACCACTTCTTGAACCAAGCCCTTCTTTGATGTTTGAAATCATAATACTACACTACATAAAGCATGCCAAACCAATTTCAATTTACTCTATACAAAGCACCAATAAATACATTAAAAAAGAAAGAGCACATCACAAACAATGATGCATATGCATATTCACAACATAAACTTTTTAAAAATAAATAAGCATATATTTCTTTAGGTTGTCAGCTAGACGTAATGAGCTTGGTCCTAGGTCGTGGTGCCTCTTAGCCCCCTGCCTTGTGAGCACATAAACCAGACACCACTTCCTGAACCAAGCCCTTCTTTCATGTTTGAAATCATAATACTACACTATATAAAGCATGCCAAACCAATTTCAACTGACTCTATACAAAGCACCAATAAATACATTAAAAAAGAAAGAGCACATCACAAACAATGATGCATATGCATATTCACAACAAACTTTTAAAAAATAAATAAGCATACATTTCTTTAGTTTGTTAACTAGATCTAAGAAACTTGGTCCTAAGTCGTGGTGCCTCTTAGCCCCCTGCCTTGTGAGTGCAGGAACCAGACACCACTTCCTAATCCAAGCCCTTCTTTCATGTTTGAAATCATAATACTACACTACATAAAGCATCCCAAACCAATTTCAACTTACATTATACAAAGGATGAATAAATACATTAAAAAAGAGAGAGAACATCACAGACAATGATGCATATGTATATTCACAACAAAAAATTTTAAAAAATAAATAAGCATACATCTAAGAAACTTGGTCCTAGGTTGTGGTGCCTATCAAATTTACCACTGCAAGTGCACAGACCTGAGCAAGAGAAGTTTTAAATGTATGTAGCTTATAGAGGACCCATGTATATACACATATCACTCCAATAAATATCTCACAAGAACTACCAAGGATAAAGTACTGCTCTTAACCATGATGAAAAATTTGGGAGTAAGCCAAAAGTATTAAACATACCTCTTCAGCCATGGCAACATCAATGGCTCTCAAAGTCCAATCTCCATCATGTAATGAAGAAGAAGGTATATTTATCATTCTTCTTGATGGAAGGCAACAAGCCACCACTGAGCCTATTTTATCAAAGCACTCAACACCACACACCATCATAGCTCGTTTTCAAAGCTGTCCATTTCAAATTGATCCAAAACATCATAAATGAGCACCCAAAAACTTCCTCGATATCATGCCTCGCCAGAACGGGTGTGATTTTTTGGTGAGCTTTTTGTCATGAGCTTTTTTTCAATTTTCATGAAGATTGTGAGCTTTTCATTCACCCATCTCCCTAGCATCTCTATTCTATCCAGGAGCTGAGAGGGGGTGTTAGAGGCCGACATCTCCTGATGTCACCTAGAGAGAGAGGGCCTTGCTTATGGATATGAATGAACCTGACATGACAACTTTGTAAAGTAAGGCTTATGAAGTAATGGAAGGATCCTCATACAATACTATGTGTGTACAATAATGTGTGCATGGAATTTGGAAAAACCTTTCTTTCAAATCAAAATGAAGGTATCATGGCTTAGATTGCGAGGAGATGAGGAGAAATTGAAAACCAACATGAAGAGAATTCCCATCCACACAATGCACTATCAACAAATAAAGAGATCAAGAGACTTTTTTTCACCTACATTCCATTGAACAGTTGTAGGGCTGCCTTGCCATGCCCATTCTAAGCACAACCAGCACTTATGTCACTCCAGGAGACCACATTCCACTGTGACATCTCTGTGAACACTACCCTTGCATCATTTAGGTTCATGCACTTGCAATACATATGGATGAGGGCATTCCCCACAATAACATCTGACTCCCATCCATTGCCAGCAACAGTAGCATGGGTCACACGACCCTTTTCTAGGGATGTCATACAAGCACAAGCGTCCACAATGCAGATGAAGGTGATCTTGTCTGGCACGAGACCTTCAACCTGCATTTGGAAAAACAGTTGCAGAGATTCTTTGCCATGCCCTTTATGGGCACACGTAGCAATCATGGCACTCCAGGAGATCACATCTTGCTGTAGCAACTCTGCAACAAACACCACCCTCGCATCCTCTATGCTCCTACATTTGCCAAACATATTGATGCCAACAACAGTGCATGGATTACTCTACTGTCTTCTAAGGCTACCAAACTAATGCATACATCCACAACGCAGATGAAGGTGATCATGTCTAGTGCAATACCTTCAGTCTGCATTTGACCAAATAGTTGTATCTTTGCCATGCCCTTTCTGGATGCATGCAGCTATCATTGCACAATAGGGGATACAATTCTGCTATAGCATTTCAGTAAGAACTACCCTTGCATCATCTAAGCTCCCACAGTTCCCATACATATTGACAAGGGCTCTGTCCCAAGGACAAAATCCAATCGTTTCTAGACAACAGCCAAGGTAATTAAGGGCTTGTACTCTGGTCCCCACACCTCTATCAAAGCATATTCAGGGCATATCCTCCTCTTGAAAAACTTAATCAAACTATCACACCCTGACAACATCTCTAAACTTCATGACCCTATCTGGCCTACTCCTTATCTTTCACAAAATTCGTGCTATAGCTCCTGTACTATCTCCCTGAAGTCTTGAATTATCTCCACCCTCTCCTTAAGGCAGTTTCTAGCCAGCTTGATGTTGCCATACATAGCATGTCCAGAGATCATTGCACCCCATGCCCTTGCATCATTAAGGCTTTCACACTTGCCATACATGTTGATGACAACATTTTTTATAACATTTGACTCCCCTCCATTGTAGCAACAATAGCATGGATCACTCAATCCTCTGCTAGGGCAGTCACGATGGCTCACAAATCCATAAGGCAAAGAGTAGTAATGCCTCCTTGCCAACATGCACATCTCGCTGCCAACAACAATAGCATGGATTACTCTACCCTCTTCTAAGGATCCCATGCATTGGAATATGAGTCTATTTGGCTTCATGCCACTATGTTGCATTTTCTCAAAAAGTTCAAGAGCAAGAACAGCATGCCCATGTTCAGTGCATCCTATAATCAAAGCACCCCATGACACTATATCCCGATAGGTCAGTTCATAAAATTCTCTGTCACCTAAACAGTTGCAGGGCTGCCTTGCCATACCCATTCTGAGCACAACCAACAATCAATGCACTCAGGAGACCACATCCCACTGTGACATCTCTGTAAACACTGCCCTTGCATCATCTAGATTCACATACTTGGCATACATATTGATGATGGCATTCCCCAAATAGATCACATGATAGTGCAATCTCTAGCATCTATGAAACCAAAAAAAGGAGGGGGCTCAGCAGCCCCCCAGAGTCTGTGCTAGCGTAGACTCTAGGGGGCTGTTGAGCCCCCCCCTTTTTTTTCATGCGACTTGCTGAGAGAATTTGAAGAAAATTAATCTCTTGTCGTCCATCAAGCCTTGCTTCTTGAATAGAAGAGAATTTTCGAATGGGTCAGCATATATGAAACAAAAAATTAGAGGGACTTAGCATCTCCCTAGAGTCTGCGCTAGTGCAGACTCTACGGATTGGACTAAAATGGATTGCAAACCTATTGTGCTGAGTGCAAAAAATGCCCAAAAATCATGATTGACGTAGGTTCATTTGTGCTGTCCTTATTTCTATGCTTCCTTTGCACTCTCCTCACCTTCACAGCAGCCCAATTGAAAGGAGTTTTTAGAAGAGCCGAGGAAGCTTTGTAAAGGCATGTCTAAGGGAATGAGATAAGAGGAAAGGGGAGCTGTGTGAGTGATAAGGAGGAGGACGTGGAAAGGTGGAAGGAGGGAGGAGAGAGCCGAGAGAGGGGGCAAAGGAGGGAGGAGAGAGGGAGGAGAGAGCCGAGAGAGGGATTGCCCAGAGAGGAAAGGGGAGCTGTGTGAGTGCTAAGGAGGAGGAGGTGGAAAGGTGGATGGAGGAGGAGAGAGTCGAGAGAGGGGGCGAAGGAGGGAGGAGAGAGGGAGGAGAGATCCGAGAGAGGGGGTGAAGGATAAGGTGGTATTTGGTGGGGTTGGGCAATTGCAAAATGCAGGTGTGGAGCGGTGTGGTATTCGTTGCTGTCGAGGAAATTAAAATTTTAAAATGGAAGATCTTGCACAACTGCTTGCCTCTAAGAGATAAGCATGCTTGATGGCTCAAGGGTAGTGGTTCTATTTGCGATTTGGTTTGTTAATAACCAGTTGGTGTTTCATGGTAGTATGCTGAAGGATAATCCTGTTGAGTTGATCAAAGCTTTTTATAGATTGTCAGATTGTGGCAACAAGGCATAATACACGTCCCTATAACATGTTGCTTTTAAGGCTTAAGATTGTGGCATCCTGGCATAATCCAAGTTTTTGAAAGAATCTCGGCCGCCACCTTTCTCACCATCATTCCAGCTTTGCAGGGTTGTAATGACGGTCACATGGCTACTTCTGATTGTTTCAATATTTGCACTCTACTTTCTCGTGACCACATACCTCGCATCCTCATACTACTCTCATCCTTTTCTCCTCTTCATTCTCTCCCACCATTACTTTCTAAGTCTCTTTGGTTGCCTTCTAGCTTTGCATCACATTGCATTTCTCTCTTTCATCCCTTCTTATTTTCATGATCCGTGTTGGGTTATCATCCCTCATCATCCCTCTACTCTCAATGCCATGTTGGTTTACCATCCCTCTGCTCTCAAGATTGTCTATATTCTTTGAGCTCTACTAACAACCAGTTTGACTAAAGCAAGGCTTATTAACATATATCTGTCTTTGGTACCTTTTGTTGTGTCATCCATAATGGCTATAGAAGAGGCTTCTATTGAATGGCTTATTGAAGGAGTGAATTTATCACACTCTATCCCGCTCAAGGATGGAAGAAGGATTGTTAGTGCACATTTCCTTCAAAGCCTTCTTCCCCATATGCACAAGCTCATCTGCCTTAAGGCAGTCATTGAAGGTGAAGCAACAATGAAGGTAAAGGTTTCATCTGAGTGGGATATTGATGGTCAAGAGCATTACATACTGGATGCCTCCTTAACAAAAAGGTATGCTCTCATCCACAATACAATCATGGCAGTAAGTACTATTAGTAATCTTGAAGAGCCTGGTTCATTGCATTGTGTTGCTAGTAGAGTTTACTCCAAAGAGTTTGGCAAAGAAGGAAAGAAAACCTCTCAACCATCTCATTATGTGGATCTTGAAGAGTTAAGTCCCATTGAGAAGCCTGGTATGTACTAGAATTCTTATAAGTCGAGGACTGATGTTGACATTGAGATGATGCAGACTTCACACATTGACCTTGAAGGCTCAAATGAGGACTAGTCAAAAGATGAATGTCAGATTAGCAAAAGCATCATGCCTTGGATCATGGAGAACAAGCAAGCCAATATACTCAAAATGCGGATTGCAAATATAAAGAAAAGGAAGCAAGTCATTAATATTACCAAGGGTGTACAATGGAAGTATGCTATTGGAATTTCCTCCAACTTTTGGAAACATCAATGGCATGAATGGCATGGAGCAAAAATTTGATGGCCACATATGGACCAAACCATCAACCACAAACATGGCTATGTCATGTACAGTAAGGCTTAGCTACTGTGTTGGCTCATTAGAATGCCATAGGATTACTTGCCCTTATTTTGCAAACAATAAGAAGTTTAACACATCCTTCTTTAGAGGCTACCTACAAAAGAAGATTGCTCTTGGACTCTTGACTGAAGAGGAGAGGAACAAGATTGTTTGTCACTATTGTCGTAAGCCTGCTTATTACATTGATACTTGTAATTGCATGGTATATTATGTAATTCCATTTGATGAAATAATGACTAGATTGATGGTCCATGTGGTGAACATCAGCACCCTGTGCAAGAGGGAGGGGCCATCACTCATTGAGGGAGGAGCAAGAGTAGGAGCAGGAGCATGGGGGGCAAGAGGAGATGGTGGAGAAAGGGGAGGAGGATGATGATGATGATGGAGGAGGACGATGATGATCTTCTGTTGTGAATTTCTTCTTCTTTTGTCGATGTTGCAAAATGGGCAGATATCCCCTTCTACTTCTTCTTCTTCTTATGTCGATGTTTGCAAAAACATGGGCTTTTTTGCAATGGCAGTAGATCTCTTCTTCATCTAGGGAATGTCCGTGCGAGCAAGAAGACTAAAACATAGCCTTGCTCTCTCCTCTCTATGTATCCTTGATGGAAGAGCACCATGCATCCTAGATGGAATTCTAGTATAGGATGCCATCTCAAAATTATAGTAGATCCTAGCCAATTGAAGAAGAGTATATATGACTTGGTGGAGTCACCTTTGCAATCTCTTTGATACTTTGTTTACTTAGGAAAATTCATCCCGATGGTATTGTTTCATAGCAACAAACATTTCCCCTTATGTATCACGATGCAAGTAAAGGTGCAAGGCATTTTGCACAAACAAGTATTGTCTCTTGCCTGCATGCAATTCCTGCTCCAATCGAACGAACACTCCAATCTTTAAGCAATCTATAAGTTACTCCCAAGTACTTGCAAGATGGTTTCACAGGCTCCCTCATTTTTGGCTTCAACTACTTTTATGGTAATTCAGTGTGAGTCATTGTGCAAATTGTTCGCAAGGGAGCTTGGCACATAGGTAGGGAAAGCACAATGGAAAGCATGGATTCTATGTAATAGGAGACGGAGCCATGATGATGGTTATGATGACCATTTCATTCCCCATTTTCCCCATATCCCACACACATTGATCGAATGGATGACACATGGCTAGCCCCTCGATTGACAACTCAATCCTTAAAATAAGGAAGATAAGATGTTTTATTGTCAAGTTATTCAATTTGATTGACAATTATTGAGACGTTTGCATGAGTTGCAATGCCTCTCCAATGCCTACATGATCAAAACTTTTGCAATGTAAATATTTTCTTTTAATAAATTTTTTCTCTTTTGCAAAATAAAATAATCCATGATGGGGTATATTTTAATGAGACCTTTGCACAATGTCTACATGATTAAACCATGGATGAGAAGATATAGTTGCATTTGTGTGAAGTCGTATGATATGGTCCATAGAAGGATGATGGATTGTTGCAAGATGACCATACTATAGAATAATAATTGTTTATCTAAACTCTATAGGTCACAGATGTGAAGGATATGCATTCACATAGGCACATAGAAGGATAGGCATTCATTAAATAGGCATAAAGCATATGCTAGCATTCACATATAGCATAAACATACATCATAATGCATACAAAAATGTAGAAGCATAGACATAGGCATACATATGCAGAGGCATATAGAAACATAGAAGCATAAACGTAGGAATTCACACAGGCATACATAAACATAGGCATATAGCTTAAAGTATTTACATGAGATTTACATAAAGCAACATGGTGCCTGCTAGGTCAACCGTAGAAATAGCCTACTAGTTCTCTATATCTATATCAACTTTCCATGTAATATTAACAATAACATCCAATTGGCTATCTATCCAAGAGTATTCTAATATTCATGAGTAGAAATAGCTTATTCGCGATGCATGTAGGAATTCTCATTCGGGCTGCAATTCAATTCTTGAAGCCACAGAGCTTGAGGTCTTTGATTCTTCACTATTTATTGTAATTGGGAGGATGAACTATCAAAGCAACAAAGAAATCATGTCAACAATATAACATAATCATAATTACGCTAACGCATCACGATTATCGGTACACTAATTCTACAGCTTAGATAGAATACCTGTAAGACCTTGTGCCAATCATGGGACTTGAGCCCACTAAGCTTTGACTTATTGATAATCCATCAACACATGCAACACCAATGGTGGGTACTGGTTCGGGCTCCTCCCCATACATCCGTAAGTGGCGCATGATAATATGATGTTGATGTCGTACTTCTCACTTGCAATGAGTGCAATGACAATATAACCTCTCCGTAATCCACTTTGTGCTCCTGGGCACTGGCGCATCATCAGATGAGCTTCCACTCGTCCCTTCCATCTGCACTTATAAAATCACAACATAAGTTGCAAGAAAATATATTAACAGTTATAAAATAGCATCTATGAGCTTCTTTTTTAAGTTTAAACATAAAGTGTCCTCAAATGTCGCTATATAGTGACGTTTTGACCTATTCCATTGCTATATAGTGACAATTTGGTCTGTTTTATCGCTATGTAGTGAGGCTTTTAATTAAAAGCATCGCTATATAGCGACTGACCAGCATCGCTATATAGCGACGCTGTGGATTAAAACCTGAACCTCGCGATGCATAGTACTTTCTTTAGCAATCTCTATTGTAAGCTACAATCTCTCGTCCGACCTATTTTCGATGACCTCCCACTCTATTCTCCACTCCTCACCACACCTCACCCCTCTCCTAACACTTGTGCTCCCTCTCCACCCTTCTCCCTCTTTCTTTTCTTGAAAAAAAGTTTTTCAAGAAGGTGAGCCTCTTTGAACAATGTAGGTTCTTTTTTTGTGAGATTTCATTTTGTGAGTGTTGAAGGATGTTTCTCCTTGTATTGCTAAAGCTATGTGCTAGTTTTCATGCTTGATTTCAAAGGATTGAAGCCAAAAAACGAGATTTTGTAAAAGAAAGAAGACTCACCTCTTCTAGTCTTTTTTGTATTTCTCTTCCTTCGCTTTCTCCTTGTCTCCTCAATCTAATCTCTCTGAGAAATCACTTCTTTAAACTCCTCCTTTCTCTAACTAGTTATTTGAAATGGTATGTTTCCTCTCATTTGTAGGGCCAATCCACAAAACACCGAGTGGGACGTACTATTCCAGGTAAGAAAGTGCTTTCTCTTTTTTCCTTTTGTTATTTTTGTTATTTGCATTGGTCTGCAGCTAGCGCCTTAAGCGCTAGCTGCAGTGATGGGTGTAGGAACCCTCTCTTCCCCTCTCTTCCCTCTTCTTTCGCTCTTCTCTCCTCTTTCGTCTCTTCTTTTTCCGTCTTCCTTTTCCCCTCTTTCAATCTCTTTTCCCCTCTTCTTTTTCCCCCTCTCCTTCTCCTTCTCCTTCAATCTTTCAATCTCTTTCCCCCTCTTTTTCCCTCTTTCCTTTCCCTCTTCTTCTCTCTTTCCCCCCCTCTTCCCCCTCTTCCAATCTCTTTCCCCTCTTTCATGCTCATGCTCTTATGCTCATGCATAAGCATAAGCATAACCATGAGCATATGTCTCCTTCTCTTATGCTCATGCATAAGCATAAGCATAAGCATAAGAGAAGGAGACATATGCTCATGGTTATGCTTATGCATGAGCATATGCTTATGCTTATGCATATGCTTATGCATGAGCATATGTCTCTTTTTCCCTCTTTCCTTTCCCTCTTCTTCTCTCTTTCTTTCCCTCTTTCCCCTCTTCCAATCTCTTTCCCCTCTTTCATGCTCATGCATAAGCATAAGCATGAGTATATGTCTCATTCTTTTATGCTTATGCTTATGCATGAGCATATGTCTCCTCTTATGCATAAGCATAAGCATAAGCATAAGCATAAGCATAAGAGAAGGAGACATATGCTCATGCTTATGCTTATGCATGAGCATAAGAGAAGGAGACATATGTTCATGCATAAGCATGAGCATATGTCTCTTTTTCCCTCTTTCCTTTCCTCTTCTTCTCTCTTTCCCCTCCTCTTTCCCCTCTTCCAATCTCTCTTTCCTTTTTCCTCTTTCATGCTCATGCTCTTATGCTCATGCATAAGCATAAGCATGAGCATATGTATCATTCTCTTATGCTCATGCTTATGCTTATGCTTGAGTATATGTCTCCTCTTATGCATATGTCTCCCTCTTTTCCCCTCTTTTTCCTCTTTCCCCCCTCTTTCCCCTCTTTCCTCTCTTGAGCATATGTCTCCCTCTTGAGCATATGTCTCCCACTTTTCCCCTTCTTTCCCCTCTTTCTTTCCCTCTTTCCCCTCTTCCAATCTCTTTCCCCTCTTTCATGCTCATGCTCTTATGCTCATGCATAAGCATAAGCATAAGCATGAGCATATGTCTCCTTCTCTTATGCTCATGCATTTGCATAAGCATGAGCATATGTCTCATTCTCTTATGCTTATGCTTATAAGCATAAGCATAAGCATAAGAGAATGAGACATATGCTCATGCTTATGCAAATGCATGAGCATAAGAGAAGGAAACATATGCTCATGCTTAAGCATGAGATATGTCTCTTTTTCCCTCTTTCCTTTCCCTCTTTTTCTCTCTTTCCCCCCCTCTTTCCCCTCTTCCAATCTCTCTTTCCTTTCCCTCTTCTTCTCTCTTCCCCTATTTTCCCCCCTCTTTTCCCTCTTTCATGCTCATGCTCTTATGCTCATGCATAAGCATAAGCATGAGCATATGTCTCATTCTCTTGTGCTTATGCTTATGCTTATGCATATGTCTCCTCTTATGCATAAGCATAAGCATAAGCACAAGAGAAGGAGACATATGCTCATGCTTATGCTTATGCATGAGCATAAGAGAAGGATACATATGCTCATGCATATGCATGAGCATATGTCTCTTTTTCCCTCTTTCCTTTTCTCTTCTTCTCTCTTTTCCCCCCTCTTTCCCCTCTTCCAATCTCTCTTTCCTTTCCCTCTTCTTCTCTCTTCCCCTCTTTTCCCCCCTCTTTTCCCTCTTTCATGCTCATGCTCTTATGCTCATGCATAAGCATAAGCATGAGCATATGTCTCATTCTCTTATGCTCATGCTTATGCTTATGCATGAGCATATGTCCCCTCTTATGCATATGTCTCCCTCTTTTCCCCTCTTTTCCCTCTTTCCTCCCTCTTTGCCCTCTTTCCTCTCTTGAGCATATGTCTCCCTCTTTTCTCCCCTCTTTCCCTTCTTTCATACTCATGCTCTTATGCTCATGCATAAGCATAAGCGTAAGCATAAGCATATGTCTCATTTTCCTCTTTCGATCATAAGCATATGTATTTGCCTATGCCTATGCTTATGTTTGTTTTTTGTTTTCGTGTTTGTGTCTATGTTAGACGTGGGATCACATCACACGTTCGATGAGTACAGATAGCCTCACAGGAGGAGACATCACGATCTCTATGCTCCAGAGGACTTTGATTCCTCTTAGGTGAAACCTGAGGGGACTACCCCTCATCTGACTCCTCTCGGACGTAGCACTGCGACTACCCTTGGTCTGACTCCTCTCAGACCTAGCACTACAACTACCCCTCGGGGAACTCCTTTGCTACTAGTACATGGCTTTGTCGGGAGTCTCGACGAGTTTTTAGTGTAGATGACCGATGAGGAGGCAGTGAGATTCTTCTCTCTACTATCTCAGAGGACCTCAACCATTCCCTCTCCTACACCGGTGGCTGGACCTACTGCCCGACCACTACTACACATAGATCCTATTGTGACGTTTACATACTAATTTTTAGCGTGCGCGGGGCGCTAATCGTCGCTATGAAAAGCGTGTTCCATGAAGCATCACTATATAGCAACGCTAGACAAAGGTCACTATATAGTGACTTATGAGTGTCGCTATATAGCGACACTGAGATACTATTTTATAGCGACGTTTTCCAGAGAGGTTTTTTACTCATATAGGCCTTAAATGTTAGTTTTTTCCAATGACAAAATTTTTTAATTTTCATACATGTTTGATCTCATAGAGAATAAAATATGAGAGCATGTACATCAAGCCTTTGAAGCTCATATATTCATGTCCAAGTTTGAGATGAAAAAGTTCAATTAAGAGCATGTCCAAGTTTGAGATGAAAAAGTTCAATTAAGAGCATTTACATCAACTGTTTCATCTTGAGCCAAGTCTAAGGCACCAAACAAGTCTATCTCCAACTCTATACCAAGTTGATCTCCTATATCATCATCGTACTCTAGCATCGTACCAAGTTGATCTCCTATATCATCATCGTACTCTAGCATCGTACTCTAAAAGTACTTGATCATCTTCTTCAATAAAGTGTGGTGAATCTTGATGATCATTGTCTTCTTCCTCAATATCATGATCTCCATCTTCCTCCCATGCGATGTCATTATGCGCATCTTCCTCTTGGCTCATATTGTGATCTTCATCTTCTTTGCTAGACTCATTGGGATCAATTGGATCCGGCATTGGTAGTGGCATCTCCATATCCACATCTCGATCTTTAAAAATTTGCTTACTTCGTGGTGCAACTTGGATCACGTACCACCATCTTGGATCAAAACGATCCGGATGAAAAACCACCTATATTGAAGATGGGTGCCAAATGTCGTCAATTATATATATGAAATTATGCTCAAGTACATGTATCAATGGCTCTTTAAAAACAAAAGCTTCGATTAATTAAATCATTAGTATGCACCTGCTCACAGTGCTCGGGAATAAAAAAGTATCACTTTCATCGGTCCAATGTTTGGTGGAATCTATTGCAAAGAAACTGCTACTATCTTTTCTCACTGTCGCATGGGGACCATTGTAAATAGTTCTAAACCATTTTACATCAAGAATAAAAATACTAAATCATCTGAAATCAACTTCATAGATGTCGCATATGGTTCCACAATAATCCAACTATGAGGAGAAAAGATTAGTATCCGAAGCACTTGCTCGACTATCTTGTGTGAAGTTAGCCATGACTCCATAATCATATGTGACTCTCTTTGAATCGATGCGTTCCATGCGAAAATGTCGTCCATATGACCATAATGCACTATACTTTTTGTAGTATAAAAGCATCATTATAACAATGAAGATGCATATATTTTATAGCATATATTGCCACACATAATTACTTAATTACGTCAAAAGGTAAGAAACTTACATGCACCATACAGCCAGATGATAACTCTCGCTCGCGCTCGTTTATTGTCTCTCCATCGCGTTCGGCTTTATGTAGAGCCAGTTGTAGCCAATCAAGTGACATGTGAGTGGGGAGAAGAGCCAGATCCCGTGGATATGGTTGTGATTTCCTGTACATTACTCTAAATCTCATCCTTGCATTTATTCTTTCTGCTTTGGCTACTTCATATCTCTCAATCCACTTCTGCATCTCAGGGCTATTGAGGATACAAAACTTATTGAATTTCTCCATTTGCTCTTCGCTCATCTTTCTTTCAATCCCTTTTCCTTGGGAAACCTCGCCAACGATGCGATCATCATCCTTGTTATGCCAAGCTTGTGGCATATCGGGATCCGTGGATGCAAGAAACTCTGTGATATATTCTAATGACTCTTGCACAAGCCATTCCTCTGCCATGCTTGCTTCTGGTCTTGCTCTTTGTCTTACAAATCCCTTTAAAGTTTTCATAAAACGCTCGAGAAAAAACATCCATCGACTATGAACGGTACTTGCAATAGCCACCTCATCAACTATGTGCACAAGCAAGTGGACTTGAGTTGTCATAATGCTCAAGGGAAAGTGCTTCTCAAGCAAGCATACGGCTTTGATGGATTCCACCCTAACCTTCTCGATGCTCAATATGGAGATCTCTTTTTGAGATATCCACCTATTTCACATGTCCATGTAAGATATTTTCATAATCAGTCTACAGATTAATCAGCTTAAATTGAAGAAAATGCAATCAATGCGATTTGATAGTAAGCATACCTCATAATATCACAGTTTTTGAATATAGCATTTCTAACATCTTCTTGTAAGCACCCTTTTGAGTGGCTCATGCTTCCTCATCTAGAGTATTTATGATATTTCATAAAAGCACCAAGGATTATCCCTCTCATCCAAAAATGAGGGATTTACTTTACATAGCCATCTTACGTCCCAAAATGAATTATGTCCTCAACAAAATATATTGCTCAAACTTGAAATAATAAAACAAATACAAAATTGGCCCATGGCCATATATAATGCGCTGTGCGACACCTCAATCGGTACCCTTGCACTAATTCCAATCCTTGCTATGAGTTCTATCACCTGTACTCAAGCTGCCAATTACATTAGTTATTAACAATCGATTGAGCGAATCACTGAATCAATCGATCCCAACATGCACTACAAGGCATAGGCCCTTTTCCAACGAAAATACCGACGCTTTTTACATTTAAAAAAAAAATTTACAGGTGCAAACGTCATTAGTAAAGTCATTAAAAGCATCGAAAAAGAACGATCACTATAAACCATCGCTATATAGCAATGCTGATAAACGTTGCTATATAGCGACATTGATAATCGTCGCTATATAGTGACACTGATAATCGTCGCTATATAGTGACACTGGTAAACATCACTATATAGCAACGATTAATAGAACTTAAAAAAAAGCATTAGTGGGGCTAAACAGGGCCATAGCAAGCCCTATTTTGTCCCACTAATGTTCTTTTCTTTTGTAATTACAAAAAAAAAGTTTTTTACTACAAAATTTCCCTTGCGAAAAGGGTGATACAAAATCGCTCAAATGAAATGACCGAGCAACAAAAGCATATACATGTCGAACATATACAACATTGTTTGTTACAAAATTACCCTTTCTAAAAGGGTGATACAAAATCGCTCAAACGAGCAGATATACAAAATGACATACATGGTGAAGTATATGCAAACTGCTACTACTACTACTACTACTCATTCGAATCATCCTCGTCATCCTCGTCCTCGTCCTCATCTTGTTGGCCTGTTCCTTGGTCCTTGTGAGCTGCGCCTTCTCCCTGACCCTCGTCACGTGCATCTGATCCCAGGCCCTGGTGATCGCTCACCTCAGGTGATGGGACGGTCGAGATTTGACCCTAAGAGTGAACTATATAAATTGAAAATTAGATTGGAACTTAAAGAATAAAACAATTTAAAATGTGAGATTACAAGTAGGAGTAGACTTATACCGTGCGAGCAGCCACCTTAGCCCAATTGATCGTCGCTCCCATTGCCTCTTGCTCAATAAACCATGACTTTGTTCCTATGCGAAATGCGTGTCGCGTCTCTGCATCTATAGGAAGATGACCCATCGCAATTTATTGTGGATCCAATTTACGAGAGTTAGAGTTAGCTAACGTGCATGTAATATGTAGTAAAACAAATAGAACAATACATTAAATGAGAAGAAGTAGACTTACCACGGTTTCCTTGAATGCCAACCCTCTGCCTGCACCAAAGTGCGAAGTACCTATGATGTCCAGCCGTCTCTTTGCAGCCCTCCTTTGACCCTCAAACATTTCGAGATTGTCCCTATTCTACTTCTTGAAGAACTTCCAATCAGCTTTGTCTCCCCAGCTGGGTTTAGCCAACCCCTTTGTGATGGAAGTATGCAAGGTTGATCTACGATGCTTCAAGACCAAACCCATGCGCTCTCGCATATAATCCTCATTAAACTCCAAATTTGGTGGGTTAGGGTATTTTTGTTTTAATTTATTGATGACCGCCTGCTTTTGGTCATCTTGATACTACCAATCGATAGTAATGCCGCTCTTGAAGTGATGGCTCATCAACTGCCTCATGGTGGCCATCACTGCTTTGCCCTTTCTATCTTCTATTATCTCTCCGACAGCCGTGATTTAATAGCCGGAGATATCCCCTGATGAGTAAGGAGGACTGATGGTAGCAGAGTCAGAAGGAGTGGAAGCTGTGCGAGCGCTTCTGAAGCGAGAATGTGAGTGTGCTGACTCATCTACATCTCCCGAGTCAGCACAACATAAGCTGCCCTTCCTACTCTTCCTTCCCTTACGAGAGGCACGTGCAGGTGATGATCCCTCAGTCGAAGGGGCATGAGGGGATGGCTGGGTAGTACGTCCAGCCGTCAGTGTAGGGAAGGGAATTGCTGAGGTCCTCTGAGATAGCAGAGAGAAGAATCTTGTTGCCTCCTCATCGCTCATCTACGCTACAAACTCGTCGGGACTCCCAACAAAGCCATGCGCGGCTAGCAAAGGAGTTCCCCGAGGGGTAGTCGCAGTGCTACATCCGAGAGGATCAGACCAGGGGTAGTCATAGTGCTAGGTCCGAAAGGAGTCGGCGGACCAGGGGTAGTAGTCCTCGGGGTAGTTGCCTGAGAGAGGAATCAAAGTCCTCTGGAACATATAGATCATGAGCTCTCCTCTACAAGGCTGTCCGTACTCGTCGGATGTGCGACGTGATCCCATGTCTAACATAGACACAAACATGAAAACAAAAAACAAAAAACAAGCATAAGCATAGGCATAGGCATAGGCAAAGGAAAAGAGGAAGAAGAGGCAAAGGAAAAGAGGAGACATATACATGATAAGCATAACCATAAGAGACACATGAGCATAAGAGAAGGGGGAAAGGAAAGAGAGATTGGAAAAGGGGAAAGAGGGAAAGAAAGAGAGAAGAAGAGGGAAAGGAAAGAGGGAAAAAGAGACATATGCTCATGCTTATTCATGAGCATATGTCTACTTCTCTTATGCTCATGCATAAGCATAAGCATGAGCATGCGTATGCTTATGCATGAGCATAAGAGAAGGGGGAAAGAGAGAAGAAGAGGGAAAGGAAAGAGGGAAAGAGAGAAGAAGAGGGAAAGGAAAGAGGGAAAAAGAGGAAAAGAGAGAAGAACAGGGAAAGGAAAGAGGGAAAAAGATTGAAAGAAAGAGAGAAGAAGAGGGACAGAGAGAAGGTAAAGAGGGAAAAAGAGACATATGCTCATGCTTATGCATGAGCATATGTCATGAGCATATGTCTACTTCTCTTATGCTCATGCATAAGCATAAGCATGAGCATATGCTCATGCTTATGCTTATGCATGAGCATAAGAGAAGGGGGAAAGAGAGAAGAAGAGAGAAAGGAAAGTGGGAAAAAGAGGGAAAGAAAGAGAGAAGAAGAGGGAAAGGAAAGAGGGAAAAAGAGGGAAAGAAAAGAGGGAAGAAGAAGGATTGAAAGAGGGAAAAAGAGGGAAAGAAAAGAGAGATTGAAAATGAGAAAGAGGGAAAGAAAGAGAGAAAAAGAGGGAAAGGAAAGAGGAAAAAAGAGACATATGCTCATGCTTAAGCATGAGCATATGTCTACTTCTCTTATGCTCATGCATAAGCATAAGCATGAGCATATGCTCATGCTTATGCTTATGCATGAGCATAAGAGAAGGGGGAAAGAGAGAAGAAGAGGGAAAGGAAAGAGGGAAAAAGAGGGAAAGAAAGAGAGAAGAAGAGGGAAAGGAAAGAAGGAAAAAGAGGGAAGAAGAAGGATTGAAAGAGGGAAAAAGAGGGAAAGAAAAGAGAGATTGAAAATGAGAAAGAGGGAAAGAAAGAGAGAAGAAGAGGGAAAGGAAAGAGGAAAAAAGAGACATATGCTCATGCTTATGCATGAGCATATGTCTACTTCTCTTATGCTCATGCATAAGCATAAGCATGAGCATATCTCATGCTTATGCTTATGCATGAGCATAAGAGAAGGGGGAAAGAGAGAAGAAGAGGGAAAGGAAAGAGGGAAAAAGAGGGAAAGAAAGAGAGAAGAAGAGAGCATATGCTCATGCTTAAGCATTTCCTTTCCCTCTTCTTCTCTCTTTCTCCAGCATAAGCATGAGCATATGCTCTCTTTTTCTCTCTTTCTTTCCCTCTTTTTCCCTCTTTCCTTTCCCTCTTCTTCTCTCTTTCTCCCTTCTCTTATGCTCATGCATATGCTTAAGCATGAGCATATGCTCTCTTCTTCTCTCTTTCTTTCCCTCTTTTTCCCTCTTTCCTTTTCCTCTTCTTCTCTCTTTCAAGAGGGAAAGGAAAGAGGGAAAAAGAGGGAAAAAGAGGGAAAAGAAAGAGGGAAAAAGAGGCAAAGAAAGAGAGAAAAAGAGGGAAAAGAAAGGGGAAAAGAGAGAAGAAGAGGGATTGAAAGAGAGAAGAAGAGGGATTGAAAGAGGGAAGAAGAAGGATTGAAAGAGGGGAAAAGAGGGAAAGAAAAGAGAGATTGAAAATGAGAAAGAGGGAAAGAAAGAGAGAAGAAGAGGGAAAGGAAAGAGGGAAAAAGAGAGAAGAAGAGGGATTGAAAGAGAGAAGAAGAGGGATTGAAAGAGGAAAGAAGAAGGATTGAAAGAGGGAAAAAGAGGGAAAGAAAAGAGAGATTGAAAATGAGAAAGAGGGAAAGAAAGAGAGAAGAAGAGGGATTGAAAGAGGGAAGAAGAAGGATTCAAAGAGGGAAAAAGAGGGAAAGAAAAGAGAGATTGAAAATGAGAAAGAGGGAAAGAAAGAGAGAAGAAGAGGGAAAGGAAAGAGGGAAAAAGAGACATATGCTCATGCTTAAGCATGAGCATATGTCTACTTCTCTTATGCTCATGTATAAGCATAAGAATGAGCATATGCTCATGCTTATGCATAAGCATGAGCATAAGAGAAGGGAGAAAGAGAGAAGAAGAGGGAAAGGAAAGAGGGAAAGAGGGAAAGAAAGAGAGAAGAAGAGAGCATATGCTCATGCTTATGCATATGCATGAGCATAAGAGAAGGGAAGAGGGAAAGGAAAGAGGGAAAAAGATGGAAAGAAAGAGAGAAGAAGAGGGAAAGGGAAGAGGGAAAAAGAGAGAAGAAAAGGGATTGAAAGAGGGAAGAAGAAGGATTGAAAGAGGGAAAAAGAGGGAAAGAAAAGAGAGATTGAAAATGAGAAAGAGGGAAAGAAAGAGAGAAGAAGAGGGATTGAAAGAGGGAAGAAGAAGGATTGAAAGAGGCAAAAAGAGGGAAAGAAAAGAGAGATTGAAAATAAGAAAGAGGGAAAGAAAGAGAGAAGAAGGGGGAAAGGAAAGAGGGAAAAAGAGAGAAGAAGAGGGATTGAAAGAGAGAAAAAGAGGGATTGAAAGAGGGAAGAAGAAGGATTGAAAGAGAGAAAAAGAGGGAAAGAAAAGAGAGACTGAAAATGAGAAAGAGGGAAAGAAAGAGAGAAGAAGAGGGAAAGGAAAGAGGGAAAAAGAGACATATGCTCATGCTTAAGCATAAGCATATGTCTACTTCTCTTATGCTCATGCATAAGCATGAGCATGAGCATATGCTCATCCTTATGCTTATGCATGAGCATGCTCATGCTTATGCTTATGCATGAGCATAAGGGAAGGGAGAAAGAGGGAAGAAGAGGGAAAGGAAAGAGGGAAAAAGAGGGAAAGAAAGAGAGAAGAAGAGGGAGAGGAAAGACGGAAAAAGAGACATATGCTCATGCTTATTACTTCTTTTATGCTCATGCATAAGCATAAGCATGAGCATATGCTCATGCTTATGCTTATGCATGAGTATAAGAGAAGGGAGAAAGAGAGAAGAAGAGGGAAAGGAAAGAGGGAAAAAGAGGGAAAGAAAGAGAGAAGAAGAGAGAAAGGAAAGAGGGAAAGAGAGAGGAAGAGGGAAAGGAAAGAGGGAAAAAGAGGAAAAGAGAGACAAAGAGGGAAAGAAAGAGAGAAGAAGAGGGAAAGGAAAGAGGGGAAAAGAGGAGGAAAGAGATTGAAAGATTGAAGGAGAGAGGGTTCCTACGCCCATCACTGTAGCTAGCGCTTAAGACTCTAGCTGCAGGCCAATGCAAATAACAAGAATAACAAATGGAAAAAAGAGGAAGCACTTACTTGAAATAGTACGTCTCGCTCGGTGTTGTGGATTGGCCCTACAAAAGAGAGGAAACATACCATTTTTCAAATAAGATGTTAGAGGAAGGAGGAGATTGTAAAAGTAACTTCTTAAAAGGAGGAGATTGAGGAGACAAGGAGAAAGAGAAGGAAGAGAAATACAAAAAAGGGAAAGAAGAGGTGAGTCTTCTTTCTTTCTTGAAATCTCGTTTTTGGATTCAATCCTTTGAAAACAAGCATGAAAACTAGTTTACATGTTTAGCAATACAAGTAGAAGCACTCACAAAACTAAAGCTAATAAACAAATAACCTACATTGTTGAAACAAACTCACCTCTTGAAAAAATTCCTTTCAAGAAACTAAAGAGGGAGAAGGGTGGAGAGGGAGCACAAGAGCTAGGAGAAGGATGAGGAGTGGAGAATAGAGTGGGAGGTTGTCAGAAATAGGTGGGAGGTCATCGAAAATAGGTGGGAGGAGAGATTGCCTTGCTTACTTGAAAGATTAGAGAGTGCTAAAGAAAGCGCCACACATAGCATCGGGTTTTGGTTTTAACCCGCAACGTCGCTATATAGCGATGCTTTTTTGTCACTATATAGCGATGTTTTTAATTAAAAGCGTCGCTATATAGCGATGGAACAGAGCAAAACATCACTATATAGCGATGCTTTAAGACACTTTTTATTCTAAGTTGAAGGGAAGCTCATAGATGCTATTTTATAACTGTTAATATATTTTGTTGCAACTTATGTTGTGATTTTATAAGTGTAGATGGAAGGGATGAGTAGAAGCTCGTCCGATGATGCACCAATGCTCGGGAGCACAAAGTGGCTTACGGAGAGATTATACTATCATTGCACTCATTGCAAGTGAGAAGTATGACATCAACATCGTATTATCATGTGCCACTTGTGGATGTATGGGGAGGAGCCCGAACCAGTACCCATCATTGGTGTTGCACGTGTTGATGGACTATCAGTAAGTCAAAGCTATTTAAGTTCGCAATCTTATTGGATAGCAGGAAATACAAGATCTTATATTTACACAAAATCTTAAAACAAGATGAGGAGTCTGACAAGGGTACGCATGTACCTTCACACTTTCAGCAAGACTATAGTCTCCGGATGATGACGAGGGTATGGTCGACATGATGGATTCTATTTTTAGGGGCACTACATCCCACGTACACGTGATGTCAGAGTCTGAGGTCAAAATGCGAGAGTTGCAATCAGCACAATTGTACGAGGGTGCTAGGATGTGTAAACTATGTGCTTGTCTCTTAATCTTGAATCTGCAAGTAAAGTATGGGTGGTCGGATTCAAGTGTCTCGACCTTAATGAGGTTAGCTCTTGCTTTAATTTGACTCATTATTTGGATATTGCTTGTTTTGAGAATTATCATGTTTGTTTTGAGAATCATCATTTGGATAGTGTATACCGAATCATCATTGTTCGAAGCATATGTATGTTTGAATTGTCATAGGTTGCTCCAGAAGATGTTGCCTACACCAAATACCATGCCCGCATCAAGAGATGAAGTGAAAAAGATGCTAACAATGGTGGGTATGGATTATGATACCATCCATACTTGCCGTAATGATTGTATTCTCTTTCATCATGAGAATGGAGATTTGGCTAGTTGTCGAAAGTGTGGGGAACAACAATATAGAGATGACTTGTAGGGTAAGCGGATATCGGTAAAGGTCTTGAGACACTTTCCCATCATTGCAAGAATACAACACATGTTATGATGCAAATCCATAGTGGAGTTGATGACATGGCATGCATCTCATCGGTCCACTGATGACACATTGAGGATTCTCGCAGATTGTGTAGCTTGGAAGCACATAGATAATCAGTGGCCAGAATTCGCAAGGGAGCCATGCAACTTACATCTTGGGCTCGCCATGGACGGCATGAATCCTTTTGGGTTACGCTTGACATCTTGGTTGACATGGCCCATAGTCGTGGTGAATTACAATATCCCACCATGGCTAATAATAAAAAACGGACACCTCATGCTTGCACTACTTGTGCCAGGAAAGTAGAAGGCAAAAAATATGGATGTACACGTACATGGCACCTTTGATAGAGGAGTTACAGATATTATGGAGAGGAGTGTAGGTCTTTGATATTTCCAAAGCTCCTAGACATACCAATGATATTTTGGTCAGGGGTATCTTGATGTGGACCATGCATGACTACCCAGGATATGGAGAGTGCGCAAGTATGTGGTTGTGTCTCTACGTGTATAATGAGGGATTATGCTTTTATGACTCTCTTTCGCACGCATGTCTTATACTAACACATTCATGCACGCGTGCAGGACTTGTTACAAGTGGGTACCACGCTTGTCCTATTTGTGGACCAGGTTTGAAATCACTTGCACGCTACTCCAAACATATGAGGAAAAATGTTTATGAAGGTCATGCTCGATACCTTCCACTCGACCATCTCGCACGTGGAGGCCAACTTGATCCACCACCATCATATTTGAAGGCAAGTGACTGGATTCAAGCTTGGAGGGTGAATGGAGAGGAACCTCCTCCTGATATGAAGAGGCTATCGATCTTTCACGAGCTTCCTTATTGGGGTCAGTTACAAATCAATCATCTCTTGGATCCCATGCATATCTTCAAGAATGTGGGGGCTACTATTTGGGCACACTTGGTTCCAAAGACTTGAGAGAAGTGCGAGAAGACTTGCGTGCTATGAATAGGATGTCTTGTTTGTGGCCCCAAGTGCATGCTTTGGGAAAAGTTGTCCTCCCGAAAGCAACGTGGATCCTCTCTATGAGGGAGGAGGTAGTGATCAAGGCAGACATTGCCTCTTTTCAAACACCGACAGGGTACATGCATTGCTTGAAAGGAGCATTTTCAAAGGACAATAAACTTAGTGGGCTCAAGTCCCATGATTAGCACAAGGTCTTATAGGTATTCTAAGTAGAATTAGTGTACCGATAATTGTGATGCATTAGCATAATTATGATTATGTTATATTGTTAACATGACTTCTTTGTTGCTTTGATAGTTCATCCTCCCAATTACCTAGGGGGAGGGGAGATTGTACCCAGTCTGCTGTCGCTCTCGTGGTGTGATTGTGCTTTTCTTCTCCAATTGATTAAGTGGTGAATTTGTGTGAAAAGAATTACCTTTTGGTTTTAGTGGTATCAGAGCCTAAGTCATGCTCTTGTGGAGGGAAGAAAAGAAAAATTGTGTGACAAGAGCTCCTCAGAGTGGTCGAATCAGAAGATTCTTCAAAGAGCTTGCCTCGAAGCCCACGACATTAAGGTTGAGATCAGTACTCAAAAAGTACGCATGTTCTAAACTCTGGAGAACCTGCTAGAGCCCTGATTCAAGATTTGGCACTAAACCCACATAGTTTGCACTGCCTGCAACTCTAAGCAGCCGTTCCAAGAAAAAAAGTCACCTCCAAGCCTTGGACCATGAACCGCATGCATGTTTGTAGACCTTACCTTGCAATAAACAGCCGTCTCTGCCTCAGGAGACTCTCGCTGCACACGTTTCAGCCTCTGTGGAACTTCGTCAGGTTTGGACTTTGCCAGCTTTCACCAACCACCTTTATGCTTCGGAGTTTGCCTTGCATGCCCCGTGATGGCGAACCTACAGTCTCTAGTCTTCTAACTCCACGCACAGTCTCACAGTCCTAATACATCAAGGCAGCAGTAGACTCTGGCCTTCAGGCCTCTGACAATGTAGACAGCAGTAGATTCCACGCCATCATTTTTAGGGGAAACAGTCTTTGCAGAGCCATTTTCTCACCGCATGTAGTCCTTATAGCACAAATGACACAGGACAAACATATTAGCCTTCGCGCGCACCATCCTACCATGTCCTCATGGACTTTGGAATGATGGGACACAACCCATAAAGAAGAAACAGAGCCCTCCTTTACTAATGTCCTCGAGCTACAAATGGCACACAATAGAATGTTTCCTTCCAAATTCTTACCAAGGTTTCCAAGAAACTTCTTGAGCTTGACACCCCGCCTTAGCAAGTACTAGCTTCTTGGCAGTATCATCATCCAAATCAAAGAACCCTCTCATAAGATTCTTGGCCAAGGCATCCACATAGGAAGGGGAACCTGTGCCTGGCTAGTGTCTGCATGTACCTTCTCCAAATGAGCTTCCCCTTCAAGCACACTCCCTGTCTCTTTGCAGCCCCTTTAGACATTGAATGCTCCTCAATCTTGCCTTCTACAATCTTCACACATAGGCACTTCGCCCACACCTAGAGCACCTCCCACTAGTAGCCACAACACTCATGCATAGGCTGACTCTCAAGATGAAGCTCAACTCTATCCAAAGCAAAAAGCCAAGGAGGTGTGGAATTCACACTAGTAGGAAACCCACGCATTGCTCCTATTGATGCTATTGTATGGTCATGGGTTTCAAAACACAATAACCTCTCAAAGAAGGTGTCCTTGAAGAACAATGTAACTTTCCCACCATTAACTTGGTGAAGATACCAACCATTGAATGCAAGTGAGCTATAACTAGTTTGTTTCAAGAAATGGATTCAAACCCAGATATTGAGTTAACAATAAAGTGAAGGTACTTGAAAAGTATGTTGTATCTCACTTGGGTTATATATTTAAATGCTTGTAAATGTTATGGAATGTGGAGATCTATTCAGTGATCCTTTTTTCTTTATCATCTTTGCATGATATTGGCTTGTGGTTACATGTTTTGCACACAAAATAAATCTCACGAATGATGAACCTTCCAAATGCAATTGCAAACTAAACTATTGTTTCTTTCTTTCGAAAGGGACGATGACTACGCACATCTAAATATTACAAATTACAACTTAGATGGTCGTTGGGGAGAGACTAAAATGAAAACGTTAAGACTTCACAAGCAGTTGTAGCTTGAATGAAGAGATTTTGGACTACCTTCTGATTTGCCTTCTCCTTTAGTGCTAGCCTTCGTCATGGCTAAGTCTGCCCTTCACCTTTGGAGTGCCGATAAAAACTCAGTATGAAGACTTTGTATAAATGGATGCTCAAGTATGTGTGGGTGTGTGGATTTGTATGTGTGAGAGCATATTTTTATACTATGGTCTACACCCACTGTTGGGCATTGATGACGTCAGTGGGGATGTCATAGTAGCTAGTCCTTGCTATGCATGATGGAGTTTATGGTTTTCAACCTTGTGAGTGACTATCATGAGATTGAAACTGCACTATGTTGTGTTTTTAGAGGCTGAGCTTGGGAATGTTCCTGGATTCATCTAGGTATATACTCAATGCAACATAATTGCAAGGTTCCTTTAAAAATATGCAAATTATCAAAGTTCTTTCAAATTCTCTAATATGAAGCTAGTAATATATATACCCATGCATGCTTTTATGACTCTATACTTTTGGAAGTACAAATTAACACATTGTTATAATATTTTAGTTTTCTAGAAATATAATGATGTTTAATGCACCATGATGATGATTCTTCAAAATATAATAATATTCAATGCATGATGTTATGTTTTAATGTGTGATAATTATGATTCTTGGGAATAGAATAATTATAATCACCCTTTCTCCAACTACTTTATTTAAAGCTTTCACTTGAAAAACTTGAGTATCTCATGTTTTCCTTTCACTATTGCTTTTTTGAAACTCTTGTAAGATGCCCTCGGGGGGTCTACTATATGTAAATCCTCTATATCACATGTGTTCAAGGCCTAATTTAAAAGTCCCTTATTTGTGAATTTTTCATGAATAAAACACACCCTTTTTCTATTCAATTTGTGAATACTCCCTTAAATGGTACCCTTCCATATGTAAAAAGTGTACAAAAAAAGGATTTTGAAAATCCCTTCTATTGAACCCATGTGCTATGCGTACATATTTGTGAGTGACCCCCTCGAGAAGATGGCTTTGGTTAGTCTTACTTTCTAAAATCGTTGTAAGGTGTCAAGTTCTTTTTAACACCTTTATTAGGTGTCTATTGACACCATTATTAACTCTTAGAGATTTTATGAGCCATGCAAGCTTTACTTCATTGAAGGACCAATTAAATGAAATTGAGTAAAATAGGTCTCAAATGGTAAATTAGACTTGTGCAATCTTTGATAATGTTATCAACTTGTTTTATAATTGCACATCAATTTGCTTAAAAAAACCTTTGAAATTTTGCAAATTTTAAGAGAGTTTTATGCTTTTTGTAGGGTTCTAATTGTTATTAATAGTATTATTGATGTTTTTAAAGACTGTCCTTTGTTTGGAGAATAAGTATACTAGTCCAAGATATGTGTTTAGAGAGGGTACCATGTATCACCTCTTAACTCAATGGAATATGTTAATTGATATATTTCTTAATTTTCTTTGAATGTGGAGTGTCCAATTTTGCAATCTGGAGGGAACCAAAAGTGGACACCCTTGGCTTACAAGCAATCATAGAAAATGCTACTTTTCTCACATTATGCTTTATGGTTTATGTATCTTGCAAATTTGTGGGTGTGGCTTGCTTTTACTACCCTCAAGCAATACCTCTACACCTACATTACTTTTTGCTTTTAATCTCATGCGATTTAATGCTTCGTAGAAAATGCCACTTTTTACCTCATATGCTATAGATTTTCAAAAAATGTAACTTTTGTTCCTCTCACATTTTACGAGTCATATATGGTTTATGCTTTACAAAATCTTGATGGTCCTACTTATACTTTTTTCATTGGATGGTAATCGTATCCATTCCTTTGTACAAAAACTTTCCTCTCCTTCCAATCTATCACAAATTAATTGAAGGTAGTGCTATAATGGAGGATTGAAACCCCTTTTTGCATTTTCACATGTAATTTAAATAAATAAATAAAGTAAGTTATGTGTTTAAATTATCATTTATGGATTGAGTTATGTGTTTAAATTACCATTTATGGATTTCTTCCTACAAAACTTACCTTTTAATGGCTCAATGCCTTTAAAAATTGTATGCTTTCTCTTTTGCATCCGAAAGTGCTTGCTTTACAACTATACGAGAGGCAAAGTTGTATGCTTACTCTTTTGCATCCAAAAGTGCTTGCTTTACAACTATACTAAAGGCAAAGTTGTACGATGTCTCTTGTGAATCCAGAAGCGCTTGCTTTTAGGAGGTGCTTGCTTGAAAGTTACACTAGGAGGCGTGTACACTAAGGACTATGGTGATGCTTTGTTACCACACATCTCCTGGGGCTTTAATTGTTCTTTGTTTTCTCATATGAGCCGCTCATTCATGGCGAGGTGCTGCATGTAGAGAGAAGAGAAGCGTGAGGAAGTAGCTCTCAGAAACTTTGAGACACGCCTCTGCATATCACCATGAATCTGCACACCGTCGCTCCCTTCCCGGCCTGCCCCTAGATTCCCCTGATCGTTCCCGGCCACCTTCGTAGCCTCATTCACCACGTCCTTCGCCTTTTTGGTAGCGCTAGCTATGCCGGATGAAGAAACCTCACTCATCCGCTGCTTTTGGACTGTGATGCTTTCTCTCAACCCTGTGATCATGCCCTCGCACTCAGCATTACAATGACGATCTTGGTAACGACTAGAATGCTGTCATCGCTCCTATTTGCGAGTTGCTGTGCTATAAGCGTCTGCTATTAAGTGGCATGATCACAACTTCGACCAACCAGCCAAATATCCACACTTTATTCCTATACGTATTCAGTACAAGTTTAGTTTTCGTTTGCAAAATGAGTGTACTTCTGCGACGATGGTGAATTCGTAGCATATGTTCATCTCATCGACTCGTCGCTATAAAATGCGCAAAAATATCGATTCATGAGACGTTAAATTCTTGTTTTTTGGCCGCTCAGTGTCCCAAATGCCATCACGCAACAGCAGAAATAACTCAGCTTTTGCAACCTTATCATCCCTGAAATGAGCAATTGCGTCTTTCCTCCCTTCCATTGGAACTAGTCCCTTTTTCATGATTCTTTTTCTTTCCTTCCATCCGATTAATGTTTCTTCCATTGTCACTGGTTTCTTGATGCTTCAATTTTCTTCCATTCGTTGTCTCCAACTTGTTATTTCACGCACGCTCGAACCTTCTTCTCCTGTTGTAATTCTTAATCTTTCTACCGATTCTAATCGTTAATTGACTTTAATTTGATTCCCTATTTTGCGTGTTTTTTGTTTGTGCTCGCTTTCTGCAAGATGCTTACTGCCGTCTTTAAACCAGACATCTGCGTCTATATTGCGCTAGTTTGATCCAATGCTGGAAACCGATTCCAGACAAAAACACATATTCTGCTCTATTTGGTGAATTTATTAAGGTCTGGTCCTTTTCACGTTTTTAATCTGCCCTTTGTTGTTCGATATAAGTGACCGGGCAGAGGTGATGGGCTAGAACGTCGACCATTTGGTCCGACCTAGATAGTCGAAGTTCCTTGAACATCAGACAGGCGCGACGTATCTTCGACTTGTCTTAGGCGAACACCTTAAGCCTTGCATCCACTTGAAGTCTCACGTTCAACGACGAGGCGCCACCAAAGAGGAGCAGAAAGGGAATCATCGACGTAAAGGAGGGGAGGAAACCGCCGAAACTGCCTTACATACGTCGATGATGTGGGGAGGCGGTACCCTACACGTGGATGCATGAGATTCGTTGATTTGGTGTGGCTCGTTGGTGCTATGCATATTGGTGCACATTTGTTGGGGGAGGCGGGTCGTAGCGTCTGAGAGTTAGCTTCCCTTAAGGACATCAAGCTACTAGAACTTGTCCAATAAAGTGAGAAAGCCAATATGCTTTGCTATTGCATACCAAGCTAGCATCCCTTTGATCGATTGAGCTCCTAGAACTTGAAGACAAAAAGGAAGCATGCCTTCCCATTGGAGATATGAAGGAGGAAGAGTACAAGAAGATGCTGTCCTTATTTAGAGGGGATCATGACACCGATGCTAGACCCGTTCTTTTCCAATCGACAAGCGATGACACAAGAGCACATGGAGGTGCTTGTTGCATTTGTTGCATGTATTGTTATTTTCCTCTTCTTTGCGAACCATGCAATTGAACTGGCATCCTTAGAATCTAACTACTTTTTTGGTGGCTTTTGTAGATAGTGGCAATCCACAAACTCCAAGGATACATGAAAGCAACTCTACCCATGATGGAGATGGTGATGTTGGCTGATCAGAGTTCGTTGAAAGAAGGCTAGGTGTCACTATGGAAACCTCAAGGAGTTGGTTGACACCACAAAGCACATGGTGACAAAGTTGCAAAAGTGTGAGACATCATGAAGCAACCACTTCATAGATGCACAGAAGAGCAAGGAGAAGTGCAATGCAACGCAGTTTGCACAACAAGAGGCATTGGTGAAGAGTAGGTTGGAGGTGTAATGTGAGAGCATGCTAGCAGTTGCATGCCTTGCATCGCATATCGGACTCTATTAGTGCTCTCTTGGCCAAGGAAGAGATGGCAACTGGTAGGCCTTTATTTTAAATTTTCATCATCCAAACAAAACTTTAGCTTTGCTGTTTGCATTTTCATTCTTCTAATTTTGGACTCCCAAGACTTTCGAGGCATCCCATGATGTTGCATGGAATTGTGGCCAATTACATTATATGCCTTCCATTGCTTGACAATTTTTCTAGAGCAAAGAAATGTTGATAATAGTTTCAAATGCTTGCATGCATAGATATTACTCCACATAGCATACACTTGCACACATAGACAATAATACACAATGCATACATGGCTTTCATAGAATATAAGTATATACACTTGGAAACAAAGATACTAGTTGACATAGCATACATAGATTCTTGCATACAAAAATATAAGTATACACATACACACTAGTATGTGTATACTTGTGTGTATGTATACACACTAGTATACATACATGCTAGTATACAAGGAAAATATAGATAGTGGTATACATTTATCATACATAGAAAACACTAGTAAAAATAACATACATAGACACTAGTATACATAAATACTCGTATAGATAGCATGCATACATGTACGCGTGCATGCGGGTGTGCCCACACACACACACACGCACGCACGCACATAGAGAGATAATTACGTTCCCTTCCTTTGCCCCTCTTATAAAGGGGTTGCACTTAAAGAGGGATATTATTGAATGATGGTCTATTACAATAGATTCCATGAACAAGACTAGGATTATGGAGGTTCATTATTAGACTAAGATGGTCTATTACAATAAATTTCATGTGCAAGAAAGGGTGGAGCTTTACGCATCAGTAGCATTCCTTTCTATCTCAAGTATGTTTTGAACGCTTTCCAAAGCCTATTTAGTACAACGACTATTTTAGTAGTCCATTAATTGATCCATTGATTGATCTCCACACAACTGTGTTGAATATAGTTTCAACATTGATTGATCTCCATACAAGTATGTTGAATATAGTTTCAATCCATAGAAAAGCTTGAGAACTTCAAATTTTGAGTTGAAAAGACATTCTCACAATTTGTCATTTCTTGTACTACATTCTACATCGGACTACACATTTGTTGTTTCTATCTCTTCTCATATGACATTCTACATTCGACATTCTCCCACAAAGTCTTGCTTTCTTTCTATGTACGGTTTCTAACTCCTCCCCATCCTCCCCTCCCCTTCGCTATGGGCATCCCCCTTTTCCCTTCCCTTCCGCTTCTTCCAACTCTAACTCCTTTCCCCCACCTCTACCATCCCTTTCCCTTTGTGGGCCCCGCTCTGGGCTCTCCCTCCCCCTTCTCTCACCCACCCAGGCTGCCCAACCCCCTCCTGCTGCCCTCCCTTTCCCCCTTGTACTACTGCACTCCCCCTTCTCTCACCCACCTCCATGCTGCCCACCCCCGCCCATCACCCTCTCCTCCCCCCTTGCACCGCTGTCCTCCCCATCCCCCTCTCATCGTCCCTCCCCTTCCCTCGCCTTCCTCCCATTTTCCCCACTTCCTACCATCCCGTCGCCCATAGCCTCACCCCCTCGAGTCATTGTTTGCTTGGGTGTAGCCATTTTTGGTGAGGTTCACAGACTTTTTTATATACAGGTATCTTGCATGACCCATAACTTATGCATTGCTCAACGGAATTCAGCAAACTTTGTCTTCAAGTTGTAGTACACATTCCAAACTTGAACATGAGAGCAAAAATTATGGAATAAGGATTTGGAACGAGACCGTTAAAGTATTACAATTGCTATGTTGCATGTGAAGCATGCATCTTGAAGACTATAGGATATAGCAATTTATTCAAAAACATCAAAATTTTGTTCTATACATACATGCAATCAAGTAATCATTCTAAAGTACACTACGTGAGCTTCTCCTCAACCCAAGGACACACCTAAATGAGATCATTATGCATGGGTTAATGGACCTCTAATGTTGTGCTAAAGTGATGCATACCCATTTGAGGGCACGCTCCATAACTTTTTTTTGATTTGTTGAAAACCAAAACGGATTGAAAATTTGGAATCCAAACTATTGGGACTAGTGCATGGTGGTCTTAAAACATTGATAGTTGTTTTGGTATTGGTATCTAGATTCACCCTAAAATGGAAGGAGTTGGAAAAGTGCAATTTGTGCATGTGAAAAGATATTTTAATAAATCCAACACTATTTACAATTTTGAGTTGTTTCTTTTTCCATGCACTTGCTTTCTATATGGCTCATAAGCATGCCAAAGATGATTGCATTTAATAATACACAACACCAAACCCGATAGCGTGCCCTTTGGCCTATTTGTGTTTTCAAGCATTTTAGACCACATTGCACTTGTTTGGGATATCCAATTCTGCTGACGTGTATCGTCGGAGGGGAGGAAACCGGTAGAAATTTCACTACTCCTGTGAATTTTGAATTTTTAAACCTCCCGCCCATCAAATCTTGGAAGATTAAGTACCTGCAACCTACCCCCGTCCTACAAATGCCCTACAACCTACACGCACCTCGTCATGGATAGACGATGATGTAGATGACTACCTACACTAGGTTGGGCTACTAGCAAAATCCAGTTGGTGGATTGTGTGCTCTTAGTAGTGATAGGCACCCAGAGTCACACAACTGACACAAGATCTTGGCTCCAATGACCAAGAAATTCTAGCATGGCAACCATCTAATCGTACGTCATGGCTAGACGATGATGTAGATGACTGCCTACACTAGGTTGGGCTACCAACAAAATGCAGCTGGTGGATTGTGTGCTCTTAGCAATGATAGGCACCCAGAGTCGCACAACTGACATAAGAAACGAAGGGAGAAAGAGTGGGAGGGCAGAAAGTGTAGCTATATAAAGGCCTTAAGGGCAGAGAAACAATTCAATACCCCCTTCCACACCCTCTCCAAGCCCCCTTCTACCCCTATGATGAATCTTTTGTTGCAACCTTGATGCCTCTTCATAATGCTGCCCAAGTCATGGGATCCATTGTTTTCCTTGGCTCTCCATCCTGCAACACTCCACCAGCCATAGCCATGACCAAGGGAGTTGCAGGATGGAGAGCCAAGGGAAACGGGTCATCGTTGAGTTCTCTTTGCTAGCGGTGCCTTGAAAGAAGGAATTCTTTTATAATCCCACCAGTGCCTCAAGAAATAAGTTGCTATATGACGAAGGAAATTCCTTGAAAAACTTGAAAGAAAAACCTCATGACCAACCATGTTGTAGGATGGAGAGCCAAGGGAAACGGGTCGTCTTGTTCCGTGAGGCACTATGAGAGAACTGAACTTGGTGTTGAGCCTCTCAAAATTGCGCACAACCTTCTCCACTAGGGAAGGAACTCAACTTGGTCATAAGCTCTAACGCACTGAGATCATGTGTTAGTGTGCTGGAGCTCACCACCAAATTGAGTTCCCTGTCCCCACTATCAAATGTTGTGCTCGGTTGAGCTCACCTCCAAGTTGAGTTCCCTTTTCTAGTGTCTTGACTTATGAAGTTGCTATGAAAAAGGTTATTTCAATTACGAGGTGCTCGTATTGTCCCCTACATACAAGGAGTTCCAAGTCAAAATTATAAGAAAGTCCTACCTACGATAGCACTATGAGGTGCTCGTATTGTCCCCTGCATACAAGGCACCAGGTCAAAAGTGTAAGAAAGTGCTAACAAGGGCAAAAAGTGACACCTAGTCCTGCCACAGTGCTGGTGTTGACAAATGCTTAAAGAAGTGTCACAAAAACAAAGTGCTAGCATCTTTGTATGCAATCTTTTTTGTTAAATGTTTTCTTCGGATGTAATTTATTTTTTTCAATTTCGATGTAATACTATTATCGCAAAAACTCTCGGAAGTAATTTCTTAATGTAATTTCTTCTGTTTCAATTTCAATGTAGTACCATTATCACCAAAACTATTGTTGGATGTTGCTTCGGTAGTGAAGGTGGCTCTAATGAAGAAAAAATGGCATATTTTTGCCCTCGTTTACATTTTACTACAACCATAGGGATCGTTGCACAAGAAATTATTGAAAAAATTGTTCTTACTGTAGTGAAAATGGTTCCAATAACTAGTGTAGGGCTTGCAAGGAAACTATACTAAATTATAAATGATACATTTTCCTTAGCTTGGAACTAAAATAGCTCGAAGAACGTGCGCGGTGGTTGAGAAATTGTTGCACAAGGAGTAATAAAACTAAAATATCTAAAAAATGACACTACTTTCCTTGGTTTAGAACTAAAATAGCTCCGACATCTAGCACAGTGGTTGCGGATATGGACCTTGAGGGGTCCCGTTAGAGATTGACATGCCATGGTGGTCTTCATGCCAACGTGGTGGTCTCTCCATGCCAACATCATTGCTTGAACCAGCACGGTGGTCAACGCAACAAAAGATTGTGTTGCGCAGTGATAGATGGCGAAGTTGCGTAATGACAGGTGGCAAGGCAAAACTTTTGTGTTGTTATCAGGCCAACATGCTTGTGCTCAAACCATCACGATGGTCAGCGCAGCAAAAGATTGTGTTGCAAAGTGACAGATGGTGAAGCTGCACAAGCAAACATGGCAAGTCAAAGGTTGCATGATGTAGTCAGAGCAACATTCTCTGTGCTCATGAGTAAATGCATATAGTGCCATGTGTCAAGCTCTATGCTATTGACCATGATAAGACTATATCTCATTATCATCATGTTCATGACATCGGGATACTTTTCGGCAAGAGTGTGGGTCCAGGCAAAATTCAAATATTCACCCAAAAGTGCATCACGTCGCGGCTCCAAAATGGCCCTAAAAATAGTTTCGCGATTGGCTATACCTAAGCAAACATTGACCTCCACTCCCATGTAGTTGTTGCTCCCTTCCCTCTGTCTTCCCTCCTTTTCTGCCTTGCCTCCCCTCCCCCTCTCACACCCCCTTCCCATTCCCCATTCCCATCATCCCCCCATTCTCCCCTTTCCATTCCCCTTTCCCATCATCCCCCCATTCTCCCCTGCCCTCCCCCCTGTCGCCACCCCTATTTCCCCCTCATTTCCCCCCTTGCTGCCCCTCCCCCTACACAGGCTTACCGCCCCTCCCCTCCCCAGTTGCCCTCTTCCCTCAATAGCAACACACTTGTCCCCCCTTCGGCTTGCCCCATTTCCCCACTCTCCCTTGCACTGCCCCCTCTCACCCTCCCTCCCCCCAGGCCCCCCTCACCCCCTCCAGCTAGTGCAATCCCTTACCTCAACTCCCCTATTGTCTCGAGTGAGAGGGAGCCATGGGCAACCAAATTACCTCTCCCCTATAACACCTCCTCCTCCCCCTCCACCTCCACCTCCACCTCCACCCCCCCCTCCCCCTCATCCTCACCCTGCCCCCTCACCCCTCCCCCTCACCCTCACCCCGCCCCCTCACCCCTCCCCCTCACCCTCACCCCGCCCCCCCAAACTACTGCGGTAGTAGTGATAGCCCCCCCCACCCCACCTTGCCACCTCCCCCTCCCCCTCCCACTCACCCACCATCCTACCCTGCCACCTCACACTCCCCTTCCCCCTCCCCTTACACCCACCCCTTGCTGCTGTGGGGGTAGCGGTAGCTGCTCCCCCCATCCCTTGCACTGCTGCCTTGTTTGGCCGCCCCTCTCTCTGTTGTCGTGCCTCTAATGTTTGATAATTTAGTTAATACACTTAGGCTAAGTGGGGGACTAAGCTTCTAATGTTCAAAATTTTAAATATGTATAGGAGCATTTGTAACATAAAAAACTAGGCTTAGCCTAGTTCATCCTCACATCATTGGAGTAGTAGCTATGCACCAAAAATACAGTGAATCATGCTCGCCAAATGCCATTGCCTGATCAATAATTCTTTTTCTGAATTTACGAAATCAATAATAATGAAATATTTTAAGAATAAGATAACCTTGGATTTAATCACCACAACTAATCAACCTTTCAGTATTTCAGTGACACAAAATCAATAAATCATAGATGGTGGTGCACACATGCCAAACATGTCATTAGATGGTGCACTCATGCCACAGATGCATAAAATCACACGAATGCTACACATATGCAACACATGCCCTCATATGTAAGTGGTGTACACAATGCCACACACTCTTGCCGCCATAGCCATATATCCAACCATGTAGGAGCACACATGCATCACTACAGACAATGCACACACGTGCATCAGCTGCACAAGAAAAGGGATGGATCTCACTCAACCAAAGAGTGAAGGATTAAATTAATGGGATAGTATCATAATCATACTTGGACCATTGCATACCATCAAATCCTATTTTCTCTTGATGCTCCTATGTATAAAAAGACCCTATCTAGCCCTAAGTATTGTTGATTTCTTTACTTTGTACTAGAGGTCATTCATTTCAAACACGTCAATCATTATGGGCAATTCATGTGTCCACAACCATTAGATGCAAGATCAAAATTCCTAATAAGGAATCCCTTCGACTTTTTAGGACAATTTGCAACACCTATCATGTCTACAATAAAAGATTCCTTCAGGAGAGGAATTTAAACTGAAAACACAGAGTAAATATGATTCTTTTAATAAAAAACTAACTCCAGCCAACCCTAAGTATTTCTGATTTCTTTACTTTGTACTAGAGGTCATTCATTTCAAACACATGATCAATCATTATGGGCAATTCATGTGTCCACAAACCATTAGATAAAGATCAAAATTCCTAATAAGGAATCCCTTCAACTTTTTAAGACAATTTGCAACACCTATCATGTCTACAGAGATTCCTTTAGGAGAGGAATATAAACTGGAAACACAAAGTAAATATGATTCTTTTTATAAAAATCTAACTCTAATAATTATCAGCTTTGAAAGAATAAATTGAAACACATTATTGATATTAACACATTTTGTATCAAAAAAGAATCTAGCATCAATTATACGTTTTCTTAATCCAATCTAACTAAATAGTAAGGTAATTAATATCTAAAGATAAATCAAAATATAAATAAAAATGTGTTAGCTGATAATTTGTGTTCATAGGTCTTATTGACACGTTCAATAAGTTTCACTGCATGCAATCTGGTGTGGTCATCACATGCGGGAATGCCACTAGACTGTCAAGCTCATCATCATCACCATGGATCATGTACATGATAAAGTTAAATTAGTTTGGTTAAGAAATCCCTTTTAGCATTGCAATGATGGCCCTTTCCTTGCATTAAATAATTGTAGCAAAGCATTTTATTTTTTATATTTTTCCTAGCAAGCACTCTTCTTCTACATTCAATGGACAACTTATTGAGCATGCAGCATTCTTCTTGGAGTGGGGCATGTCTCACTCACTCTACTTTTTGTGGTATGTGAAACATTACCTTTTGCTGTGTTGGTTTTTGAAATACGACTAGACATATGAGATTTATATGTATCCATGCAAGAACTTCCTTATTTTTTTCTTTGAACTCAAGGATCACTAGGTGAAAATAATTAAACATCTCACGCCCTTTGACAATCAGAACTTGACCATATTGGTTGGAAGAGATGGCATTGCACACATCTATTGGCATCATCTAGCATCTATAGTTATGACAATAACTCATAAAGAAAAACAAAATCATTGCAATCTATGTTGAATTTTGTAGGGAAACTATAATTTTCTAAGGGATTGACACAACCCTTGTAAGGTGAGGTATCAATGAATACTATTCTTGCTAGTTTACATTCCTCTCTCATTTTCATATGTGAAAATGAGCAATATTTCATGTCCAATTCAAATGCTCATAGGCTAGTCTTCATTTTTGCCCTTTTTCGGGCTATGCGAAACCTCCATCCAAATTCTCATAGGCTAGTCTTCATTTCGGGCGTTTTTGGTGTCTCCAGGTTTGATTTGGGAGTTTTGGCCCGCTGTGGACACACTGGTGATGTCAAACTCATAAAATTCTACACAAAAAATCAAGGATCTTATATATGCATTTAATGTGAAGCCTGAGTACTAGACTGACATTTTTGCAACTGATGAGTATCCGTATTTTATGGCATTTCCCATATTTTGAGTGCAACAAAAATAGGTAAATAGTGAATTTCTTAGACGGCCCCAAAATGAGTTCCCTTCTTTCCTAATGGAGGGGATCATGGTGCCCACCTTTAGAAATGAATGATATCTAAACAAGCTTAATTAGATCATGAATGCTGATCAATCTTACAAAAGAAACCATTTAATTATAATTCCCATTGTTATCAATTTTGATGAATCTTGATACTTTTCAAACGGAGAATTTATACAAATTTTATTAGATCCTTAGTTTTGATTGAAATCACTCTTGAGAAAGTTACATACAATCCTTTTGAGTGTCAGGCTATTGCATCCATTATCAAAAAAGTATCTGAACAGTTTATGGATAAAAATACCTAGCCTATTTAGGGTTGTTACAAATGTAAATGATAGGCATAATTTGAGAGCATATACCCAATATAGCATAGCTATGATGGTCTATTGTTGTCCAATTTGATGAATCTCGACTCCTTAAAAGGGAGGGACTCCTTCATATCATATTTGAGGATGGTGAACGTCCCATAATGTACGGATGTGATAATGATCTCTGTGTTAAGAAATTTAGCGCTGGTTCCAATTATGCAACCATTCTCTAGCTGGAAAAATGTTATGGTGTCAGCTATAATCTCCACAAAATCTAAAGGCTAAATACAATATTCACCATAGGAGCAAAACCTCATAGGGTTAGTTATATTGACCAAGCAAATGTCATCGATATATCTAAAGGGATTTTGAAACCATTTTGGAATATCCCATCTGCCTTGTCTAGACAAATTAATGCAAAATTTGTACTCAAAGTAAAATAGGTATACATTGCACCAAATGGGTGAGCACAATAAGCCCATAGGAATTCCCATCTTCTGTCTCCAAGTCATGTTGTCTAGTTGTATGTACATGTTTGAGATAAGCCATGAATTAATTTTGATGAAAGTTTCCATATCATAGTACAAATCAAAGTCCATCTGTTGTGGTCCAAATTCCTTCAATGGGAGAATGGGGCATCCTTCGAAAAGAGATGAATTTGAAGTTACTATCCTTGAACACCATAGTGATTATTTCCCTTATGATGTTTACTAGAACATTTTCACCTTCTAGAGGAATGTTTTCATAGCATTGTGCAATGTCAGCGAGAAAATTACTGAATATTTTTTCGGGAAGATTTAGAGTGTAGTCGTAAAGGGATTCAATCCCCCACCAACAAGAACATTTAACTCCACTCCTGAGAAAGATCTCATGTTGAGTTTTAGCACATTTATTTTTGAGTTGTGAGATGCATGTTTTTAGTAGGCACGTATTGATAAGTCCAATTTCATCATATGTACACCCAGTAGCATTGGTAATCCATCTAAAAGTGTTTTTATGGGCTTTGTATATTCCCATAATAAATGGTAATTTGGTGGATAAAGGTGTCATAGTAAATGAATGGAGTTCGGTTTCTATTTTAATCTCTAAATTTAATGTGTTTATAATTTCGAAATCTCCATCATTAAGTCTCTTGTATGCCGAGTCATGGGCAAATTTTTGACAAACCAATGCCAAGTCATTAGAAGCTTTGTCGATTCCATGCATGAAAAAATGCTCTTTGAGAATACCTAAATTTTCCTAGAAGTTTATCACTCCATACATCTTTCATAAACCTCTTATGGTTTGCGTAACTTTATCTATTGGTTCCACAACCAGTCATAAGAAAATTTTCTGAGAATTTGTAAAGTCGTATGTAGGGATATGCCAAGTATGTGGCATAATTTTTTCCACGCTTGTTCAAGGGATTTATGGGCATGTCGTACACAAGGTCTTTTAACTGGTATGTGGTTTAATCCCTTTATGAGCTCATGTCTTAACGGTTCGTATAATCAATAATGCTTAAATCACAAGTAACCACATGACCCCATTTACTGTCGATAAAATTTTCAAATTTGTGGCACGAGCATTGTAACTCAACACTATTACAGAAGGTCTCCTTTGGAGAATAAACATATTCGAGTAAATTTTTGTGGAGTTTCCACGTAAACAAGATTTCATCAAAGATATTATTATCCACCATTACTTTGCATACATCACAGGCATTTAGAAAAAAGTCTCTCAAAATTATGCCCTCAAGTAGCGGGTTATCAAAAAGAACGTGGATGAAGTGTGAAAAGTTACTTTCTCTTGTACTTTCCAACATCTTCCTTCCATGAGTTAGAAAAGAGAGCCATCTATGAACCTGTTCAAAAAAAAATCCTTTTAGTAGGATCCCCTTCATCCATAATAGATATTCTCGAAGAGCTTTTACTACCCTCCTCAGCATCAAATCTTGTGCTGCCATGTCTTGAGTTTTCCATCATGGATGATCCACCAGGGGAGAAATCAAAAGTTTCATGTCTTCTCCCGACATCACTGCTTCTATTAAATCCATAGGTATCAACTGAACGTTGCCCTCTACCTCTACCCATGGGGGGGCGATAGCCTCCTCTTCTAGGTACATTACCCCGTCTCCCACCATGTGCTGAGTTGCCACTACCTCTAGAACTCATGGGTTGCCTTTCATCCATAACTCTAGCCCGTTTTGGTTTGAGAGACCTGACCAAAAAGTTAATCCCTTTGCCATTAAGTCCTTGAAATGGATCAGTGTCTAGATCGTTTACTGTAGCTTTTAACCCTCATTGACTATCTCCCGATAATAGGAGAAAATCATAGCTTGCTTAACCAAGAATTGAAGAAAAGATGAGCACCATTGCATGAAGGCATACATTTTGACTGTAAGGGTGTTACCATGCATAAATATGTGTACATGATTCAATAGGTACCATATAGCATGGTCGAACAACATTACCTTGTTTGGGCATTGTAATCCTACATTGATACAGTTGCATCTTAAGTAGGGTCGCATATAATTCCAAACATCTAGTACCTTTTTTTGACACGATAATTTTTACAAGAAGGCATTGAAAATATATTCAATCTGCTAAATTATAAATACCGAATGATATTGAAGGAGCTCCACTCACCTGCATCCATTCACAAAAAGGATAAGTTAGAACAAGAACCCTTAATTGTGGGACTACAGGCTTCAATGCACAGCTCCACTTGTTATCGATGTTGCAACATCACAAGCCATCTATAATAGCAAATAGTATCCACCTTGGATGGTGGTGCATCCACTGACACTTCAATGTTTGAGTCACAAGTATCCAGATGCTCCATGGTGTAAGATTATCACCCTTTCTGAAACACATTTTTAGATATCACCCTAAGTAGGGGGTCAAAAAAAGCCACTATATCGTGAAACCCGTACTCTCCGATCCTTTACATATTCGAGGTTATAACCTTCAACTTATACATTTTTTTGGTGAAGGTAACTCTTGTCCAAGTCATTATCACTTCTTTTCTTACACACCTACTAGCTGACCAAACTATGAAGGGTGGTAATAAATAAGTTTGGAATTTCCAATAGACAAGCTTAAGTCATAAGGTCTACAAAGTCCAATCCAACACATGATATGTAGGTAAGTATTCCTATAGCTTTACTTTATTTGATACCTTTTTTCCAATGAACGTGCTTGACTGGTTTGAATAATCAGGCAGCAATATGTGCTTACTTCACTGCTATTCGTTGAAAGAGATATCTAGGTCAAGATCTGAGAGTCGATGGTCGATTTTAGGATGCCACTTTTTTGGGGGTATGCGAAACATTGATATGCAAGCGTATGCTCTCCATCACATGCAATTGGTTATGTTAGGCATTGGAATATTACCAAAAGTAAATGGAACAATATCTTAATGAAGCCATGATCATCGTTGTTCTTTATAATCTCGAGTGGAGGAGATTCGACCTACCAATAGATCTTGTGGTTCTTTTAGTCGAGTACAGCAAACCATATACTTTGGCCCTGTTAAAACTGATTTCCCAACTAGCCTTTGGTCGGCGGGCTAGTGCCATACAGTTAATTCACATTGATTGGATAACTCGTTATTATGTATAGTTTGTAGAAAGTCATGTTATCATTGGGTAATTTTTGGCTTGTGATAAATATTTTTCAATAGGTAATGTCTTGATTCCATTTGATTGGAGTACTAATTATTACCTTTTATGTGCAAATCCTTGGATACCACCCTACTATGGAACTGGAACATGCTTACACTAGCGACATCACTTCTTGACACTTATCATGATGATCCATTTTTTCTCTACACAGTACACTAGGATGTGAATCGACTAGGCAAGGGCTGATTTCCATACGTGAAAGTGAGAAATATTTCATGTCCAATTCAAATGCTCATAGGCTAGTCTTCATTTATCTGTTTTAGATAAGGGGCCTTGTTCCTCCACGAATTAATGGGATCCTAGCCCATGTAGAGCTTATCATATGAGCAAGAAACGTTTTTATGTAAAAAGCATGGAAAAAAGGTTCCAACATGAGTTCATAATGGTATATAGTCATTTAAAAAAATATCTGACAAGTGTTGGTTAAAAATATGTACAGAAATGTTAGTGTGGCAAGTAAGGTATGGGCCACAAACCTTGTTTTAATGTATATAACTTAATTGTGACGTCCACCCATATTTTTCAAAGATATAATTCTCCACTAGATGTAAACCATGAAGAGATGAAAAATGTTTAGGTCTTGCAATGATAGTCTAGCCGGTCAATATCATGTAGATACAATCGTTAGTGTGTGTGTGTGTGTGCGCGTGCGTGCGTGCGTGCGTGCGTGTGTGTGTGTGTGTGTGTGTGTGTGTGTGTGTTAGAACATCATGACTGTATGCAAGGATAAGACTTACCTACCACCATCCAGACAAAACAATGTGTTAGAACATCATAGTCTTGTGAGGGAAGATAGGTAATGCATGTAAACCCCAGCTTGTTATTGCTTATACCAAAGAGCACGACACCTATTAAGATTCTAAGATGATAGGGTAACAATAATTAAAAGTAAAAAAAGTAAAAAAAGGAGGGATTCTGCACCGTTACAAGAGATAGTTGAATTGTCTTTTTTGTAAGAAACAAACAAAGGGTGTTACTCCATGCCCTTGTAAATGAAAGAAAATAATTGTAGAAAAATGGAACAAATTATAACATGGGGGTAGTCCACACCCGTAATGAACAGAATCAAGGAGGGTAATTTACATAAAATTTGGCATAAGGTGGAGAGCCTCTTTAGGTAGAAAAGGTAGGATCTAGATAAATTGAATTGATATAATTTTTTTTTAAATGAGAAAAAAGTAATTATATAGAAAAGTAAAAAGAAACCTATAAAATGAAGTAAGAGCAATGCCTTAGAAAAATTAGGAAAATTAAGAAATCTAAATCAAAGCAATGCAATTTGAAGGCTACTTAAAAAGGTGTATAGCCAATGATTATTTAAATAGCAAAGTAACTGCAACTCTAGGATTAACGAGAAAAAATAAATGAAAATGAAACATTTGAGAAGGAACATGAAAAATAAAATAATTACATAAACAAATTGAATCTATATATCTATTTATATATAGATATAAGCCCAAAACAAGTATGTAAATTAAGCCAATATTAAAAAAAGAAGAATTAATAAAAGGAAGAAATTATATTAATGTTTAGCGTGAGAGATTACAAAAATTATATAGATGAAATCCAAGACAAAAGTTCTTAAAGGAACACATAAAAGAGGATAAATTTATATACATAAACATATAGTTTGTGAGCAAGCTACAACACTATATATTATAAAGGAAAGGCAGAGGGAACATATATACGTTCTTCAAAGAACATACATCAAAGAGTATATATATATATATATATATATATATATATATGAACATATATATATGATAGTACGTGTCTAAGGCAAGCAAAGGCCACTAAATAAACTATACGTATCATGACATAAGAAAAGGCAAAAGACACCAAGGGGTCTGACTATTCGCCAAGGGCACAAACTAATTAGTATAAAAAAGAGGCACAGGGTGCCAAGAGAACTGCCCTTTTTTTACTAGACTCCAAGATGAACATGACAGAGCACAATATTTATCACACCGCTTAGCCACCATTGGAAGAAAAAGAAAAAGATAGATTGCCTTATCACTAGCCACTTCCACCTTGTTGGAAACCCCCGAAAGGGCCAAACACTTTTGATATCCTCCTCACTGTGTCTTGCGGTCTCTTGGAAAATCTAGTTACCTTTTGCCTCACTTCCAGCGTGACGCCATTGTTTGTCGCCGCATCATCGAGGAGCGTCAATGGGACTCTGATGTCGAAAAGGCCTCTGCTATCCCGCTTTCCGACGGCCTTGCTGTGGAGGTCATTAAAGCTCTGTCCGAAGCTAAGCTAGCCCTGCGGTATTTCATCTGGATCACGAAATAAGAGAATTTCGAAGCTAGCCCCAACGTAATCGGTGTGCTCTCCCGAAGATGGAGTCACGAGAAACGGTTTGATGCCTTTTTGAAGACTTTTGACAATGCTCAAAATGGGTTCCGTTCTATGACGCCAGAGTCATTCTTGGTCTTGCTAATGGGTTATGGCTGGGCAGGATTGGTTGATAAAGTAGTTGAAACTCGAACTCATGAAGAATCTCAATATCAGTCCCAATGCTTCGCACTTTACTTGTTTGAGGAAATGAAGGCAATGGATTTAACTCCAGATGCTGAGACGTATAGAATCGCAGTTACTGTTTTCAGCAGAGCGGGCAAAGTTCTAGAAGTTCTCAAAATCTTTAGCGAAATTTTGAAGCATGGGATTGAACCAAGCGCTACGGCTTGCAATGCTCTAGTTAACGCTCTTTCCATGGCAGGGAAAACGAATGAAGCGCATGGGGTTTTGGCGGTTATGATAGAGAGGGGCTATACGCCCAATCTCGTCTGTCTTACCAGGGTAATTGATATGCTCTGTGACTTAAGAGAAGTGGAAAAAGCTTTGGAAGAAACTTAGCAAGGAGAGAACACCTACGTTAACCATTCAAGATTCTCTTGTAAAGCAACTTTGCATTGCAAGCAAATTGGCAGAGGCAGAGGAAATTTTTGAGGAACTTGAAAAGAGGCAAGCTGTACCATCCAAGATTATGTATGTTGCTTTGATCCATGGCTTATGCAAGTTAGGAAGTTTCAACAAGGCTTGCCGGTCTCTATTAGCAATGCCAAGAAACGTTGGCGTTCCAGACATGAAAACGTTTACTTGGGTTGTAAGTGGTCTCTACAAGGACAGCAACATGGTAGATGCAGCTAGGGTTTTTCATCACTTCACTCGACAAGCATCTATCACGGATCAATCTGTGTGTCATACCCTTTTGGTTGGCTTTTGCAAGGTAGGCAACATCGAAGAGACTTACAAACTTTTGGGATGGATGAAAACGATGAGTGGCTGTCTTGGCTTTGACATTTGTTACTCAGTCATCGATGGTCTTTGCAAAGAAGAAATGTTAATTGAAGCGTCTAGGTTGTTGGAGCAAATGACCGAAGAGGGCATTCTTCCTGATGTTTCCTTATACGACCAACTTCAAGTAGCCTTACACCCGAGGTGCTCATGATCTATCTGATGTCTTTTTCTCTCCGTCGGATCAACATGGACACTCATATCGGTGGGCACGAGTGGCAAATTTATGAAACACGTTGTCGACACATCACCAGCGCACCTACAGAACCTTTTGCACCTCATTCGAGAACGAGATCAAAGTTTCTAAAGTAATAACAGGTTGTTAGGGATGCTAAACAAAAAACCTATCTTGCTGGCTGGCGCCTCCAACTCCACCTCCGAGAGGTTTGCGTCGTTAGTGCATGGCTGGGCTGTCTCCTTCTCGAACTTCTACAGCTCTGACTCCACACAAACAAATCACCAAAGCTT